>NC_056740.1:387626411-387793911 GCF_019279795.1 Protopterus annectens | reverse complement strand
TAATTGTATCCCTTCTCAGTGGAATTATGTTTTTCTTTCTTTTTGGCTCATTTACAGTAGTGCTAAAAACATGCTTTCTTTATCTCTCTGTTATGTGTACATAAATGATTCACATTTCTGAAATACATGCTCTTGTAAGAACTATTAAGAAAAGATGTAAAGTCATATAAAACATTATATATATTGTATTTCCCAAATCCAAAGATGTAAAATATTGCATATATTTCCTGAATACCAGGTGTCTTTTGGTTTGTCTCCTCTGTCTTAGAGAATTCCCTAAAGATTTTAGGAACCATAGCTCCTTGATGTTCATACATTCCATTACATAAAATGAACAGCTTTGTAAGTGTAGATTGTAGTGTATTTGCACTTGAGAGTAGGAATGTTAATGATTTGTTGACCTGCTTTCAGTATTTTGCTTCACAAGTGTGTTATCAGAACTTATTAATCCACTTTGTTTTTGAGACATTACAAAATTTGCAGAATAAGTAAAAATTAAGTCAATGACTTATGAAAAGATTTTTTTTTAAATTTGACTAAGTAAACCAAATAAATGCAACTTCCACTGGTCAGGCATGACCGAGGAGCGCTTTCTGGATAATGGACTTAACTAGTGTAGAAGAGCAAGCAAGTGTAGACTGATGGAGTCAAGCCCAGGGCTAGATGATTGATCCTATTAACTCGGACTTATTTCTTGCCCTAAGCTTCCAGGCTTCCCATTTATTACTAATGTGGACACCTAACTGTAACAGAATATAATATTTTACAGTCTTGATGCCATGCAGCAAGACTTTGAAACATTGGTGTTCCACGCTTAGTCCTCTTCAGTTACAGCAGGATGCTGGTACAGAACAAATTATATGTCATTGTATGTCTATGTGAAGCTAAACCACAGATGTGAGCTGTAAAAGGCTGCTATCTTGGAATTCCTGCCAGAGCCAGGATCGTCTGATGCCCAGGCATTTCTTAAAATGAACAGTTAGCCATATTGGTAGTAAAACCTTCCCATGTATAACTGTGAATGTACAGCTTGTACAGGTGGAAGTCCGATTTAATGTACTAACAATAATTAATAATATAGCAGCTTATTAATGCACTTGTATTCTTTTAACGTTTGCATTAACACCTATAGGCTTTTAAGATGTGTTGTAAGCAGTGGTAGTGAGAGACATTTTGGCACCAGAGGCAGATCACAGACTTTTTTTTATTGGCTTCATTGGAGGGAATTGACTTTTATCATTTCTTTTTGCAATTTAGCACTGCTAGAATATTTAGGATCATCTTCACACGGGAGAACTAGGAGGTCAAAAAAAGTTGAGTAACTGGATCTGGGTCATATAGTATGTAAGTTGGAGATGATAAGACCATAACAGTGTCTTTATTATCAAAATTGCATACCTTTGCCACTCTTCTCCACTTTCCCTTGTGTATAAAGTTCAGTAGACACAATCACAAAAGCAGAGCAGTTTGTGTTAGACTTTTATAATTTCATTGTGAGAACTTTTTAACAAATTTTTTTCTGATCTTTGTTTATTTAACAGTTTAACTGGACAAATGAACTAGTGTTAAAAAAAATTAGAAAAAAAAATTTTTTACAGTTATAACCTGGGCCAAAAGTCACAAACTGCGTTGACAGAAAGGAAAGGCATGTGTAATTGTGGATTAAGGAAGTTCCATCATCCATGAGCCCATCCTCTATGAGCAGGTTGGGGCTGCAAATATCCCTATTGCTGGCAGCCATGTTCAGCAGTAGCAAGTATCTCCCGCTCATGTCCTCCTCAAAGTGTTCATTCTTTAGAAGGCATCACTTGGGGAGGGTCACATCTTGTAGCTTGAGTTACTGGGTAAGTATCATGCTGGTGTGCCCTCTGCTGTGTCCAGGCAGTGTCCTTACTGATGCTTTAGGTGCATATCATGACTTGCACTTTGTCTCTGCCATTCCTCCTTTTTTATTACAGGAGGGCTGACCCAACACGGTCAGTGGTCTGACCTTAATCTCTCCAGTCTTCAGTGTCGGCATCAGCCTTGTAGTAGTCTGGGAATGCTAGTGGGCTGTCAGAATATGTTCACTGTCACCCAAAGGTAGAAGTTACTGTCATGGCTTGCTTTTTACAATTCTGCTTCTTTTCTTCACATTCAGAGTGTTTTCTTGTTTAAATCTCTTATTCCAGGTGGTATTGATAGCGTTATGTCGCCAATTTTTGGTTTCTTTGTAGGGGGTGTGTGACATCCCCACACTGGGCCAGTAATTATGGAGTCTGAATCCTCACCACTGACACTGGAGAGGGACGTTCACTTGGAATACAAATGGATGCACTCAGTATTTTCAGATGCAGACCTCTCTGCATGATGCACAGTTTGCCTTAAGAGCACACAGGGAACACACTTAGTCTGGGGTCTGGATATCTCTGTTTCCCTCCAGGTCCCCAATAAAACTCCCCACTGGTACAGCTGTAGGGTTAGGTCCTCAGCCCAAGTGTCCAAGCCAAGTCCTCCAGCACCCTGTTTTGTGAACCCAGTGCTTCATGTCCTTCCTCCAAGTAGCTGGCGCACGCACACTGTGAGATTTGCTTTTTCAGATGCACGCGTGCGTACACACACACACACACACACACACACACACACACACACACACACACACACACACACACACACATACATCTGGGAAAGGCTGGCACAGATTTACCTGTTGTGCCCCCTTATGCCCAGAGTATAAGGTCGTTATCACTGCCACCAGACACTCCACAATGAGCTACTCTAAGGCCCTTAAAGGGTATCCAGTTATATTGTGCAATATTAATACTAGTACAAATGGTAGTTGTTGACCAAGGCAGCTAGGCTTCCTGCAGTGGCCCACACAGTGTCACCAAATAAATAGAAGCGCACTCAAAGGTTAAATATTTTCTAAAAGGGACCAGCCAAAAAAACGTTTTAAATATATTTAACAGTAAATACTAAAAGAACATGAAAATATTGAATGTATATTTACAGTAAACCACAGAGTTCAAATCGCATTTAATATTGAAAATAGCATTGATGGACAGACTCGGACTAATAAAGAAAAACAATATCTAAACTAAGCTTCAGTATATTTTCCTGACTGAATCTAGGAATGTTTACTATTCCTTACTTAATAGAGCAAGACAGATAATGTGGTGAGTTGTCCTTGTTGTCAGGCGCAAGACTGAATTCTTAGTGCTGAGAGAGTTTCTGCATTAATATCTAAAACATAATTTCCAAGATGTCTGGCAGAATGACCTCATTTGGTCACCT
The DNA here is from genome assembly GCF_019279795.1 of Protopterus annectens. Taxonomy (NCBI): domain Eukaryota; kingdom Metazoa; phylum Chordata; order Ceratodontiformes; family Protopteridae; genus Protopterus; species Protopterus annectens. The sequence goes on along the minus strand of NC_056740.1, from coordinate 387,790,638 downwards.
TGATACTAGGTTCTCATAGTTTCCTCCTTTGAAGCTGAGACAGGAATTTAGCATAGACGACTACAATATACACCTAAATGTTTATGGGAATGCCCTGAAGCCATGAAACAATTATAGTACTTCCCTTCTTAAACAACGGCCTTTCCAAGATGCACTGGCTTCAGTTCCATTCAGCATAGTGGGATGCTGTATTGATGGTTTAACAGCTAATTTAATTTCAAGGACTTTCCAAAGCTAACTGGACTTAGATTAATTGCTTCTCTTCCAGTGTCATTTGTCCAGCAGTCCCCACTGTTGACATATTTTTTTTAACACTAGCAACTTTACAGACACATTTTGATTTTCATATGCCATACAGTTCTAATACGTTTGTAACATATGCATCTGTATAAATCCTTTTGATATTCAAATGCCGTACAGTTCTAATACATTTGTAACACAAGCATCTTGTACAACTCAGATTGATATTCAAATGACATATCATTCTTTACAGAACTCCAGCTGGCTGTGCTGGTACTAGCTCATATCATCACAGGGTTTATATAGTGTCTTAGCATTTCTGTATGCATCCTGGGATATACTGTGTTATGTATACTTGTACTCGCACCTCTTTTTTCGTGTCCCCATGTTTGGAGATGTGGACTTTGTTCGACACATGCCTGAGCATAACTTCCTAGGTGATGATTGGCATTTATTATAACAGGGAGAAAATTAGTATTTTAGGAGTTTGGAGACTATGAAAACATAATGAGTCAGTAGAAGGCTAAACTGGAAGAAATCTAAAAAGTTATCAACATAATGGAAACTTTTTTTATATATTCAATAACAACTTCTTTCTTTTTCTTCTGTTTTTTTTTTTTCTTTTTCTTCCGGTTAGGGGTCGCCACAGCAGAACTCCAGTCCACTAATGATTGGCAGTAGATTCTTTACGGGTGCTGAGGTGCCAGCTCGACACCCAACCTTCAACGAAGGCACGCCCATTCTACGCATGTCTTTCTAACACCACTCGACCGCAGGGAGGACATACAGACTCCACACAGAAGGCGCTTCAGCTGAGAATCAAACGGGAGAACCTCTTGCTGTGAGGCAACAACTCTACTGCTGCACCACTGCGGCTTATATATATCCAGTAACAACATACATATTTAACATATAAACCTGCTTGTAATAGATCCAATAACAAGCAAGTTTATATGTTAAATATGTATGTTCTGGTAAAACTTGCTTATGTTAGTGGAATTTGTTTCCTGGAAAAATGGGGAAAAAGTATGAATCTTTTCCAGTTTTGTCTCTGGTTCTGTATTGAATTCTATGAAAAGAAAAATAGTATTTAATAAAAAGGGAGGGGTTATGATTTTAGCATTGATACACCTATTTGGGGTTATAAAACATGAGAAAGATGGGTAAGAGAAAGGCGGGAAAGATGTATGTAAAAATATAGAAAGAAGTAAAAGGGAAAGAATGAATGTAAAAGGGATTATGGAAAGGAAGAGATGTATATAAAATAAAGTTATGGAATTAAAATTGCTAAATCTAGTGAGAAAATAAATGTGTGGTATGAAATAAATTATGGAGTGATCGAGCCGATGGTATTGAAAATGGTTTTATGCACAGAAGAAAATCTTTGAGTTTTATGAAGCTAGGATTTTTTTTGTGGAGAATTTGTTAAACAAATTTCTTAAAAGAAATATGAAATACAGAGCAAGAGAAATAATGTTATGATTGTAATAAAGAAGAAACTGCAGAGAACTGTTTATGATGTAAAATTAGTAAGCATTTTGGGAAAAGTTTAAAAATGAATATAGTTGGGGAGACATCAAGAATATAAATATGGAAATGATATACGGCAAATAAAAAGAAAAAAAGGAGGGAAGAAGTTGTAGTTTGTTTTGTGGAAGAGAAAATATTGCATAATAAAACAGATGGGATGAAGTTGTATTGGCACAGACAAGAAGATGGTTGTGGAAAAAGCAATAGGGGATAGAAGCAGATAAGGTATAGGAAATAAACAATGGTATTAATTTTTGATGCATTAAATTTTCATTTTTGTATTATTAAAGAAGTAATTGTAAGAATGATGTTAAATGGATGAATATGGGGTTGTAAATAATGTATAAATAAAGTAACCCCTACTTTTTTCAGTAAGTGCCATGGGATCTTTTACGTCCACCTGAGCTACATGAGCTACCACCAACTCAAGCAGATGGAAATTAGTATTGGGAAAATTAATCCAAGTATCAAATGTGGGAAGAGAACCTACAGCCTTAAGATCCGTTGTCACCAAAGGGGGTGTGCTGTGTGTTGAACAAATGGCACTGCTTAAATATGAATAGTTTGGACTAGCCATATCCAGTGTGTTTTTTGAGATGTGAGAAAGCTGGTACAAACCTGAGCAGACATGAGGGCAAATGTAGACTCCACATAGGCAGCAACTAGAAGTCAGGGCTGAACCCCAGACCCAGAGGTTGTGGAATAGAAGCTTTAATCACCAAGACTATCCTGCTGCCCACTCATAAATGAAATCGAAAAAGGCATCTTTGTTACAGAAGCTTAAAAGTACATATTTTTTGGTGAGGGAATGAATGTATACCATGAACTTTACGAGAAGGTACCATAAAGAAGTATATCCATATCTGTAGCTGTATATTTGTCTGTATCTGTATACATGCGCACACAGCCCAGTGAGAGCAGCAAATGTACTATTCACTTTATCTGTTTTTTTACCAGATGAGTGAGTGGGTACCCTGTACTTTTTCACAGCCTATATGGGATGGCACCTACCTTCCAACACAAGACAAGTGGTTAGAGTGCGTTGGCATGCTCCCTGAACTAGAACTCAAACTGTTGCATAATTCGGAAGCTTTTGGAAGTTTTAGCCAAAATCTTCAACACTGGAGAAATGCATTTCTCAGCTAAAGCTGCATTTGGTACATTTGTGCGTGTGTTGCTGTGTATGAAATTGTGTATGTGTATATAAACATATCTCTACACAAATACACGTGTACATGTGTTTATAGTATAAATGTACATGCACACTCATTTTTGAGAGTTTATGTAACAGGGTTAATGGTGCTTTTTTTAACATTTAGTAGAAATCATTTTTTTCTTGCTTATGTATTCATACAAGATAAAGCTTCTGTATGTGTGTACATAATGTTGTATTTGTTAAGCACTGTAAGTCGAGCCATCTACATTTATTACATGCCGTACATAATTAAAACTGATGTTCTGTCGGGACTTGCAGATTAATATCCGTTACAAGAGTGCTCCCCATGAGTGCACTACATACTGCATAACATATTTCATGGTGTCTGCTGCAAGGTCATGAGTCTGCTGACATGTCCTTCTTACATTACCTTTATTTGCCTGAAAGCTAGCCAGTTGTTCTGTTAATGTGCACTGAAAGTCTTATGAGGAGCCACAACACTTGAAACATTTTAATTTATTATTGTTTTCTTTTATTGTTTGTAATCACCATTGCAGCCTGATTTGATTGTGTAGGAGTGATCAAGTTCACGGTTGAAAAATCTGGGATAATTCCTCACCTCTTCACTTTGTAAGCCTCTTTTCAAATGGCAGTCTCTCTTAATTCCAACAAACTATTGTTAATTCTTTAGGAGTTACTCCTTTGTTCAGCAAAAGTAGAGCCATACTCTAAGGACCAAGTTTCACAAATGTGGAATCACAGCTAATGTGCTATACACTAACTTTTCAACATTAGTTTTTTTGCCACTAGGAAAAGACTGCGCATCAGCTAGTCCAGATTTATAGATATCTTCAGCATGCAGCCTCCACTTCTCCAGCAGTTGTTACAGATTTACCTTCTTGAAAATCCACCGTTCAGTCATATAGAATCTTATGCATGCTGTGGTATAGTCTTGTATGCTGCTAAGTATCTCAGTTTGTGAATTCCCTAGATGAAGAATCTTTATTATAGTGATAGAATTTGATGCTGTTTATTTCATATACATGCATCCTGAACCTCCTCTATTTCCAGAAACTTATTTGGCCTTTGTACAAGAATTAGCTGCTTAAGGAACACAGAAGCAGCCGTAAGGCTGTTTTCTTGGAGAGATGCAAATGTTTTTTTTTTTTCCTGCCAAGTTCTTTGATTCCTTTGATTGGGTATCCTAGCTAGAAGTTGCTGTCTGTAGCAGAAATATCTTGCAGTAGCTGTTAAAGAAGTGGAGGGTCAGTTAAAGGAAGATGTACTGTTAAAAATACATTTAATGCACTGCATGGGTTTATAACTTGAACTTATAGACGTGCATTTCATTCCCATGCTGTCTAGTCTCTAATGTTGTAAACCTGAGCAATCACTTAACCAAATTAATATGCCATGTCCCCAGTGAAAACAGACACTTGGGTCTGAAATAAATAATGGCTGAACAAATAAATGGTGATGGAGAGTAACACCCAGAGCACGGTCGGTAACAAAAACAGATATAACTTTGGAATATGGCGAGTGTTAATGTGCTTCCCTAATTAGACGGGGCACTGTATTACTAGTGGTCGATTAAAAGCTAGTGTTTGCTATTGAATGAGGTCAACTTGTTGGGTTACAGCATATAGTCAAATTGCAAACACATACACAAAGACCGAGAAAGCCCTCCATGTAGACACCATTAGAAGTATTGAAGTAAATAACGATAATAACCTCTCATTTGGGCTTTGAACCCAAGACCTCCAGCATGCCATGCTGCTGTCACTGCTGCTAGACCAGCATGACCCTCTAGAAAAGTAAGTGGCAAATCCCAAGTGAGAGCTAATTTTATCCTTTCACTTTTATGATTCCAACAGTGTCTAGGGCTTAGTCTCCTTTTATGTGCCTTTATAATTTGATTCGATCACCCTGCTCAGTTTCTAGCTGAAGGAATGAGGCTCTTAAGGGAAACTCTGCACCTGTCTGTCTAGAGGCTGTTGTTGGTCCAACAGCAGTGATGCCTGTATGGTATGCTGGAGGTCTTGAGTTTGTGTCCCATATGAGAGTTAATGTTATCTAACTCCTGACAAAGAATTGAAGTAATTGCAAAAAACTGTGTTGGTCCAATAAAAGGTATTGCATCACATCTGTTTTCCTTTGGCTGTGTTTTCTGTAATGGGACAGTATGGCATTTCTTGATTTGTTTTTATTTCACATTAATAATGCATACTTGTATAGAAATATGCTTATCTCTGGGCATGTGAATGCAATTGCACTCTATTCAGCAAGCACACCTTTTGGTATTAATTCATCAGTGATTTTGTGCGACCCCTTTTCCTTAGTGGAATTTACCAATTAATAGTTAAATTCATATTTGTTTTTTTTTTTTAATTTTAGTATATACTCTGGTATCATGACTTAAGGATAACTACAACTGTTTATACCCAGAGAGCTTTTTCCAAGTCTGGACTAAAAATCACACGTTTTATGTTAAATTCCATTAACACAAGCACATTTAAATGTATGCTGAGCAGCATTGTGTTTGGATTCGATAAGTTTCCTTTAACTGAAGTGCTGAAAGGCTGTGTGAGGTCATGGACCTTCTTTCCTTTCGTTTTCTTTTTAAACTATGAGCTGTGCCCTTATTGTGAAAAGGTGGGAATTGTTTGCAGTGGGTGCTTAAGTTAACAATCACTACCAAGTTATCTTTGTTAGGCCAGAATGCAGTGTAAAACTCTCTAATGACCTCATCCGCTGTACTTGCTCTCAAGCTCACAGAGCCGTCATTGTTGTTTTTGGCCATCCTTGAATTAATACAGAAAATGTGTGGGGTTAAAATCTTTCTAGGTCAGCACTGCTGGATGTCTCTGAAATTGGAACTCTGAGTGTTTTTCAATGAGGGGGTCATCATTTGCAGTGCGATGAGGAAGGCTGGGGCATTTCAGAGATTGTAGTTTTCTTGCTGGATGAAAATCTCTAGGGAGGGCATGGTCTATTTTAAGTAGAATGTCAACATCAAATGTAAATTTATTTCTGTATTTATATAGCTTGTGCTTTTTGTCCCCTCCCCCCGCCTCCACCTGACTATCGTCCAGCCTGTCTTGGCCAATCAGCCAATTTGCTCCCCATTTCTGGGACAGGGCCAACCAGGAGGAGACATTTAGACAGCTGTCAGGGGTAGTTTGAAGACTTTCTGCATTTATGACCTTGTCACAGAGCATAATCAACTGGCACAGAGGAGGAGGGTTTGCAGTAGGTTAAGTGAACTGCAGGGGACATCCTCTCCTTTCTGTAAAGGAAAACCATAAAGAAGATAACTGTAATTACTTTAGTATTTTGTTCCATTCTGAAATGGAATGGTGTATGGCTTGCTGGATATTTGCAAAACGTGCCAAGCTTGGATTGTCCTAAGACGTGCAGTGTATCCAACAACAATCTGTTGGACACAGAGGAAGAATGTTGGTCTTTGCACAGTCAGTTTATGAAGTACATATTTTGTTTGACGTAGATTGTTACTCTGGGAAATTTTTGTGACTTATTTTCTGTTGCGTTCGCTGTTGATTCTAAAGCATTCCAAACATTCCTGTTTACCTGTAGAGTATATTATTTTTATTTGTTGATCTAGTGAGCTCACTAGAGCCCAAGTGCATCTCTGCTGGTGACCAAGGTGCATTGTCTGGTTAACTAACTTGCTCAAAGACCATTGATTTACAAGTGGTGATAGGAGTGTGTCAAAACCCAAGACTACAGAAGATCATTAGGAATGTATATCCTTTTCTGCAGGTTCTAAACTACCAGTGTTAACTCCTGCCTAAACAATAATTATCTTCGGGGAGCTTCTGTGGAGTATGTGGATAAGTAAACAGTGGGCAAACAGACCTTTTTGATTCTGTATGCAAACGTACATCATTTAACTACCCTGTACATTTTAGCATGTGTCTGTATGTTATGGCTTTGTAGTAGAATTTATGTGCCATTTTATCTTCTAGGCTTGCTTCCCTTGTCAGCATGGCAACAGATCAGGCATTTTGTTTTAAATTGATTGTTCATTTGCTGCTAGAGTCCATCATTGTCTTTACAGAGTTTCTGCATGTTCGTAGTTTACACATTCTATGCCCCTACCTATTTATATACCTTTTACAGTCCACCATGAAAGAGTGCACAGTGGTACATATGGGGTTTGTGGATGGGGACTAGTAAAATCGTAATGTGCCAGTGTAACTTTCTCTCAGAAACCCAGTATCTTACTGGGTAGTTTACCTTCTTACAGATTACACATGCTGCTGTTTTAGGTTGTGAGTATGAACCTGAGTGTGTGCCACAACTGCTCATATAACTTGGTGTCACTAAGTCTTTCAGGCCTACTGTTTTTTGGAACTCATTAGCCTGATCTGGCATTACTGCCATCTCTTAACCCATATGAATGCCAATCCTACCTGAGATAGCATCCTGCATACTCCATCGATGGCACCCCTTTACATGGAGAGAGCACGTAATCTGTAACTGTCTCACTTCCCATGTAAGAGTTTAGTACCAGTTCATACATGGCAATTCCAAACAGGATCACAATGAGCATTTCACACAGTGTTGGACCTCTCTTGACACCATGTCTGTTTACACTGCCTGCAACAAATGCCAATAAATACATTTCTGCTGTGTATATCCAGTTTGTAAGTTCAGCTGTTGGCTTCCATAAGGAGCCTATACCTCAGTTGAAGCCCCTTAGTCTTTCTGCCCACCCCACCCCAGAGATGGGGTAAATGTAATTTGTCACTCACGTTTCTCCATCCCATGTAGTACTTTCAGCACACAAGCCTGCTGTTGAAACTTGAGTCAGTGGCATCATTAGTGCAATAGACAGGACTGTATCCCTCTGTACCAAGAAGCTGAATAGCTGTCAAGATTTTTATCATGTGAGTATTAGCAGATTGACACATAATAAAGGCTATTATGGAATGGTTTCTAAAATGCAGTAAAACACTGGCATCAATAGAATCTTAGAAAAGAATGATAGGCTGTGAATCACAAGTAATTCATTTAATGTTCTTCCAAAAAGTTATTTTGGGTGGCATTTATGAAATTAAAAAAAATTGCACAGAGCAGGCTGCACTGTCATTAATATATACAGGTGGCACATAACCCCAGCTCTGCCTGCCTATGCAGTGAATATCTTCAGATCCTTCATTAGAAGCTAGTGGTAGTATGTCTCCTCTGTGCATTGCAACAAGTGTTGTTCATCAGAATGTTTAACAAGACCATTACGTAGTAGTGGTGCGCACGCAATACATCCCCATTATAAGCTTAATAATACTTAATGTGTAGTATCCTGCCTCCCCCCATCCCATATTTGCACACAGCCTGCTTATTGCCTGGGGTTCCACCTCTACATCCCATGCTGTAATGTTCAATGGTAATTTTTCAGGACCCCTTCCTACCTCTCATTGCTTAGGGTTCCGTAGACCCCGTCCCACCTCTGTTGATGTCAGTATAATGCTTGTTTCTTATGATAACTCCCACTTTGAGTAAACTTGATCATTATCCTGGGGACCCCCCTCCCGTCCTCCTTTCTAGTGTCAGTACTAATACTTGCTGTCCAGGAAACCCCATCTGAGTCTGATCCCTCAGATAATGCCATTCATACTGCACAGTACTGCACAGTACCATTGTGGAACACCCACACGCACACCTGACATACCAGAATACTTAATATTTTTTTTTGTTTTTGTTAATGCATCTCATTAGCATGCACTTTGAATGCTGTTGGGTCCATGCCTGATATAAACTAGCAACATGCATAGCATGTTGGGATGTTTACAGCAGGGTAAGGGGGGCCAGGCATTAAGAAGTTGCCTGGAGGTGTGAAAATGCCACCTCCGTATTTTACAACACTGTCCATCAGTGAAATTAACCAGTGGACAGCCTTCCTGGCAGGGTGAAAATCTCTATAAGGAATTTCTGCTGGTTTGCCTTGTGTATTGCCGTTGGCAAAGTGATTACCACAACATACATAAATTAATCAAAGCCACTTGAGAAAGTTTTTTGTACTCTTAAAATTATTTTCATAAAATCTCACCCAGTTTTTTTTATTCTGAAGGTTGCGAGGTTAAAAAAAAAATGTCCATTTTCTGGCATTGATTTAAGTATATGGGGTTGTGGGAGTTTGTACTGTTTATGTATATCCCTTCTCCCGGGAGATGGGTTAAAGCGTTACATTCTTATTTTTTTTTTTTTTTTGTAATTCCTTTGATATTTAAATGATGAGTGCATCATAGACAATAGAGAAATATTTTATTGACTGAGATTTGAGCTGGTCTCCTTGAGGAGAGATGAGCAGGATTTGAGCTGGTCTCCTTGAGGAGCGATGAGCAGGATTTCTCTTCTTCCCACATCAGCTGAAGCACACTCATCTGAATATCCAATGCCAGAATCCCCCAGCTAGTTTGGTATCACCATGTAACTACAGTGTAAAAATAATTACTGTGCCATTGTGTCCTCTGTCCGTAGTTACACGTTTGTGGAGTTTTCTTTTGGGTGAATATTGCTGCATGGAGTTACAGTGTAGTACAGCATACTCAAGAGTTGGAGTACTTTGCAGCACTATTTTTTTTTTTTTTTTTTTTAGTAGCCGATGTTTGCCTTTGAGAAATCGAATCATCTCATTGGAGGGTGGGGCAGGGGCTGGTTTAGTAGGGAGAGATGTGCATTGTAAGATAGGCTGCAGAAACTAACAAGTTCCTCTGAGACAACCTGCGTAATACAAGTCGGCTGGAAGGGAAAACAATGCATATATGGGCCTGCTTTTTTAAGCAGTGCAGTTCTCTTAGAATATGTCACCACTAAGATCACAGGAGCTTTTTCTACTTTGCTTAATCAATGACTCATAATCCCTTTAGTCATAGGCAGTGTTTAACATGTTTAGAAGCTGCTGAACTGTTAGTCTTCAAGACTAAGGCTGGTCTGTCTTTTTGGTACAGAATGCTTGTGTACATCACTAGTAGAAGGTAATGTATTGAAAACGTAGGTGTATGAAATCATGCTAATTATAGCGGAGTACCCCCAAGATAATTGCATCCTGTGCTACACATTTTCATTATGTGGTAGGAATATGTTATGGGGCTGTTGATAAAACAGCCATATAAATATTAGAGAGTAGGCATAGGTTTTGTATCTCAATTGATAAGATTTTGTGAGAGTAATTCTTGTACTTGTTTTTGTAGTTGTACATCACAATGTATTGGTTTACCACATCTCCTCTGTAGTTGACAAACACTAGGCAGATGCTTCTGTGACTTCAAACTTGTCATTCACACAGGAGTGTCCTGCTTTGACCAGCTGGATAATTAAAAAAAAAAAAAAAAAAAAAACGCGCATGCCTTGCTAGAACCCTGTCTCATAGTTTGCAGAAATGTTTTGGTGTGTAGTCAAGATCATTATGGTATATAAACAGCTGACTAGGAAACATTGTACAGAAACATGAATTTGAAGCTTTGTGTTTTTGGTATTTTTTTCCATTATTGCGCACACAGTAACTTCCTTAATTTCCTCAGTTCTGAGTCTAGTGAACTAGTTATTTAGTGTAGCCAGTGCCTGCTAGGGGATCTTGTAGCTGCTGACAAAGCTTCGTCAGGATGTATCACACATCATAAGTCCATGAATAATTCACCCATATGTCCTGATGAAACTAATGAAAATGGACTAGCTTTCTAATAACGTTACACTAAGACAAGTGTCATGTTATGTCTTGGTGCACAGCTCGCGTATCATGATTAACATCGTCACACAGTGCAGTGATCATGCCTTTGAGCGTCAGAATTTCAAATTTCACTGGAATTTGAAAAAAATGTTCAGAGTTGAATTTGAATCCTGCATTTGTGTGCTGGACAAAACCTCTATCCTGCATCTTTTGAGATGGGGGTGGGGGTGGGATTTACCCTGCAGATACTTGATTAGAATAGAATGCATTTTCATCTTCTGACAGTCACAAAAGCATCCATCACACTGTGTGCACTATTTCTTATGGGAACCTGGCCTCTATTGTGACTTTATGCTGCTAGCTTTCTATAGGGTATGTGATTGTGAAAAGAGTAATTACATGCTGACGTACCTCACTTCATTCTTTTTGCAGTATAATTTTTAAAAAACATTCCTCGTTTGTCTAGTAGCTGTAAATCTCCTAGTGAGTCTCACTTTTTATCCCTCTCATTGTGCAGGATTATTTCACCCATTTGGTGACCACCTTCTTTTTTTAACTTTTTTTTTTTTCTTTTTCAAAATAATGCTCATATAATGTGTCTATTTAATACTGTTTTACCCCTCCAAGCACTCCTTTCTGAATATCCGATACCAGAATTCCTCTACCCTAGCTCCCCTGAACCTGGTAAAATCCCCCAAATTGAGCAGCCTTTCTTGAAAAGGGAATGGATGGACGGCATTATGATTAAGTGATACCCTGTGCCTGAGGGTAGGAAGGGGAAATGAAAAACTGTGCTCTTCTAAGTGGAGTGGAGTCAGCATGCCTGTAGTGTCGGATATGCTGTTCTGCAGCAGGGATTTTTTTCTGTTAATCCTACCTCATCGTTGATGTATTGGAGTACTATCATGGGAGGCATGTGCAGTGAAACTGCAAAGAACCCATCTCTGCCTGCATGATAACATGTCCCTGAAATTGCCTACCATTAATGTGTGTTTAACACATCTGCATAGCTTCTGCATTACCACGTGACCAGTCCTGCTTCAGCTGTGTCTTCTCAACATTTTCCACTGGGTTCCTATCACATAGTCGAACTTGTGCAAGTTCAAACCCCATATAGTCGAAACCATAAGTTCGAACTTGTACAAGTTTGAGCGTTTAAATGGAAATCTCCATAAGAGGCGGTTTCTGTTCATTTCAATGTGGTGCAATCTTAGAATTGGTATATTTAAGGAGCGGGGGGTGTGGGGGGTACAGAGGGGCTTGCCCCCCCCCCGCGCTTACAACAGTTTAGTTTGTTTTTACTTTTTTTAATCACTTGTTGAAGTTTTGTAACTTTGAACGGAATGGTTTGAACATTCCGTGTTCGAAGTTATAAAACTTTGACAATGTGGTATAGACCCTGTTCCACCATACCCTCCCCCACAAGGAGAGATGAGCAGGCTTTGCCCCATCATTTCTCTTCTTCCCACATCAGTTCAAGTAGGTGCCTGAGCTGCTAGTCGAACTTCTTGTTTGCTTGAGTCATAGTCGGGGCTTTATTAATCTGCTAGATGTTGCCAGTCTTTCACTGATGTTCATCGTGTTTCACTGTTGCAGTCATTACTCTTGGGTTATCCTGCTGGCAGGCTACCCGCAGTCGGCCAGAATTCCAAAGTCTAGGTCCGGCGTCGGTTGCTGTCACCTCTTCCCTGACATCAGTGCGCCAGGGGTATAAAAGATGCAGCAGACTACATTTTCTTCAGTCTTTCTTGCCGCGCGGTGCCCGAAGCAAAAGCAGTTCGCAAGTGACAGTCTGCCGACTCCTGAGATTTTCAAATCTGAATTTCAGAACCGAAGTCTTCGTTAAAGCTAAGTACCCCGTTGGGGAAACTTTTTTTCTTGCTCCAGACCAATGTCAGAAATAGTTAACCATTGTATTTCTTGTGGGAAGCAAATACCTCATAAGGATTTTCACTCTTGTATTCCTTGCCTAGGCCCTGATCACAACGTTGCTAGCTGTCGGTTTTGTGCTAGATTCAACCAACGCACTATCAAGCGTCGGTTCGATTTTGCATTTCATTACTTTGGCCGAAGATTTAATTATATAATGTCGGCGGAACAGCTGACAACCGGAGTTTACAAAAAACGCAAGGACAAGGATAGGCATCCGAGGTCTAAAACAGACTATGAAGTTTCTTCTAGGCCAGTCGCCGGTTCTCAGTGAGGCGCTTTCGCAGCCCCTGGCACCCGCTACCGACTCCCACGTGGAGCCGACTGGGCCTCTGGAAACTCAAGGTATTGGACACACTGAAATCAATCCCTCAGATGGGTCCGGAGCCGCTGAGCAGGCATCGGCTTCTGAGGGTGTCTTCAGACCTACACAACTATATGTTAAGCCATCCTCGGCTTCAAAGACACAGACTAAAGCAGCTCTAAAGACAAAGAAACCAGTACAGCATTCTCCTATTCAGACTTCCATGCCCAAAAAAAACAAATGCTCAAAATGGCTGAAGACCTAATTACTTTGATCAGGGGCTCCCATCCCCCTCCTGATAAGAGGCCTAGGCAAGAGACAGAGTATGATTCTTCTGATCAGGTATCTATTTCCTCTGATTCCTCTTCTGAACAGGATTACTCCATGCTTCCCTATGAGGATTCTGATGCTGAAGAATCCATTCCTTCAGCCTCTCCTCCTGAGGACTATTCTTTTTGGGAAACACTGCATACTATGAGGGAGCATTTCCACTGGGAGAGCCAAGACTATTCTGAGTCTAAGAAAAGGCTCAGAGACTTCCTGCTGCTTTCTCAGCACAGACCCCTTGCTATTCCACCTGTTCTAGACATTGTAGATTATGCATTTTCAGAGTCCGGACTGCCCCCTGACTCTTTACCCCCTGCATCTGCTAAGCCAGACAGAGATACTACAGGGTCCCGGATTCTCATAAATTCCTATATAAAAATCCCGCTGCTGACCTAGAAACTATTTCTCAGGGTCCCTAGGGGGCTAAAGCTTCCACTGCAAAAAACCCTGTCCCCTCTGATAGGGATCCCAGGGCTCTAGACAGATGGGGGAAAAAAGTTTACACTTCTGCTGTAAGGGCTTTAAATTGTCAATTTTGTATGCTTAAATATCAGCAATATTTAATGTCACTACTTAAACAGAAAATGTTGACAAATACTGAATGTTCAGAGAACAAGGAATTGCAGGATTTATTGCATGCAACTGAGCAAGTGGGAAAGCATACTTTGCAATGTGGTTATGATTCACTGGAGGCCTCTTGCAGGGCTGCTGTTACAGGTTCTGTTATTAGAAGGCAGGCTTGGTTAAAGGAACAAAATCTGCCTGATCATGTTAAAGCAAAATTATTAAACACACCATTACAGCATGATACTTTATTTGCTACTAAAGCAGAAGAGGTGTTGAAAAAAATGGAGGATAAAGCAAAATCCATGCAGGCAGTCAAGGATTTCTTACAGGTACAGCCACCCAGGTTTAGCATGAACTGGCCTTCTAAAAATTGGTCCTTTCCAGTCTCAGACAGACCACAAAGAGGCAGATACAGGCGTCCAAGAGGCAGATCTCAGCCCCAAGGCTCATACAGGCCTAAACCAATGGGGTGCTCCTACTTCCAAAAGCGGAGAAGACAAATCACAGCCTTACAGGAAACAGTTCCAATGACTTTCCTCTACCATTTCCAAGCCGTTTTCTTTTGACAGCCCCCTTCGAGGAAAAACTAGCACTTTTTTTCATCAAATTGGCAAATGGTTACCCAAGACAAATGGGTTCTGAACATAGTGTCCCAAGGCTACAGATTCCATTTTCACACCCTACCAAGGTCAAAGGGCATGCCAGACCTGCCACACAGTCAATGGGCAGAAGCACAAAAACAAATTACAGCCCTCATGGACATGAGGGCCATTCAGCAAGTACCACAACAAGAGCAGGGCAAGGATTTTACTCCAGACTTTTCCTAGTACCCAGGAAGGACAAAACCTGGAGACCAATTCTGGACCTGTCTATACTAAATATGTTTCTGGTAGTTCCAAAATTCAAGATGTTGACTCTTCAGCAGCTACTGCCCGTGCTGGGCAAGAGGGCTTGGCTCGTAACTTTGGACCTAAAAGAGGCATACCTGCATGTCCCAATCAGACAATCTTGCAGAAGATACCTCAGATTCATAGCTGGCTCAATGCATTACAAATTCTCTGCACTGCCCTTTGGCTTATCTACTGCGCCCAGGGTCTTTACAAAATGCCTGGCACCAGTAATTGCGTTTTGCAGACAAAAAGGAATTCAAATATATCCCTACTTGGACGACTGCCTAATTCAAGCAGAGAACAAAGACACTCTTCTAAAGCATCTGGCGTTTGTAAAAAGATTACTAATTGGCCTAGGGTATACAGTAAACGAAAAGAAATCAAAACTAGTGCCCTCAAGAGATAATATTCCTGGGTGCAAGCTTAAATACAACTGCCCAGATGGCTTATCTCACAGCAGACAAGCAAACACAACTGACTACTTTTTCAAGAAATTGGCAACAAAAACCCACTTATCTGCAAGGAAAATCCTGCAGGCCTTTGGTTTCATGGCATCCTGCATTCTACTAATTCCATATGCCAGACTGCATATGAGGAAACTGCAATGGTATCTGAAAAGTGTTTGGACTCAGCATTGCCACAGCCTGGAGATGGTAATTGCACTCATTCCCTGCCTACAACAGGAGTTTCGATGGTGGGCAGAAGCCTGTCACCACAACAAGGGTCTGCCATTCAGTTTACCCACAGTCAGAAAGACACTGACAACGGATGCATCAGATTATGCTTGGGGCGCCCATATGGCAGGAAAATGTATTCGGGGAATGTGGCCTGCAAACCAGATGCATCTTCACATCAATCAAAAAGAGATGCTAGCTGTTCAAAATGCCCTGACAGCTTTCAAGGACCTACTTCATCCAGGACAATTACTGATAAAGACAGACAACACTACGGTCATGTGGTACATAAACAAGCAGGGAGGTACTCATTCCTACCCCCTCTGCAGATGAGCAATGACCTGATGGGACACAGCATTGGCTTTTCAAGTTCACCTGCAAGCACAATTCCTGCCAGGAAAAACAAATACTTTGGCAGACGAACTAAGCAGAAACCTCATGGATCCCCACGAATGGAAATTGGATCCACAAGTCTTCAGGATGATAATAAGGAAATGGGGATGCCCAGACATAGATCTATTTGCCTCCATTCACAACTGTCAATTGCAAAGATTTTGCACAAGGATTTACCACAAGCGAGCATGGAAAGTGGATGCCCTATCATTCAACGGGAAAAATCTAACAGTAAATGCTTTTCCCCCACTACCTCTCCTTCCCAGAGTACACCTAAAGGTCAGACAAGAGAAGCCAAAAATGATTCTGATTGCACCAGACTGGCCTTGCCAGCACTGGTACCCAATCCTAAAGAGCTTGTCTCAAGGTCCAGCATGGATATTGCCTCATACTTCTCACTTGCTGACTAAACAAAACAATCAGATCCTGCACAGCCAACTCAGGACCTTAAATCTGGCAGCATGGCGGATAATGTAGCCATTCAAAAAACTCCTCTTTCAAAATCTGATGTTCATCGTGTTACCCTGCTGCAGTCATTACACTTGGGTTATCCTGTCGTCAGGCGGTCCAGCAGTCGGCCGGATTTCCAAAGTCTTAGTCCGACGTCGGTTGTTGTCACCTCATCCCTGACGTCAGTGCACCAGGGGTACATATACTGCAACCAACGCCATTTTCTGCAGTCTTTCTTGCCGCATGGTGCACGAAGCAGAAGCAGTTCACAAGTGCCGGTCGGCCGACTCCTGAGATTTTCGAATTTCAGACCAAAGTCTTCTGTAAAGCTAAGTGCCCCGTTGGGGAAACTTTTCTTGTCTCAGACCGATGTCAGAAAAAGTTAACAATTGTATTTGTTGTGGGAACCAAATACCTCATAAGGATTTTCATTCTTATTGCATACCTTGCCTAGGCCCTGATCACGACGTCACTTCTTGTCGTTTTTGTGCTAGATTTAATAAACGTACTATTAAAAGACGATTTGATTTTGCACTACACTTTTTTGGCAGAAAATTTAATTATAACATGTCGTCGGAGCTACTGACTACCGGTGTGCACAAAAAGCGCAGGGATAAGGATCGACAGCCCAGGCCTAAGCCCGATTCCGAGGCCTCGGTTGATCTGTTATCCGGTTCTCCGGTTATCAGTGAGGCTCCGACGCAGCCTCTGACTACTGCAGATCAAGAAACCGAGACCGCTACAGATATTTTGACTAAATGTACTAGGCCGACTCAGCCTTTTACTTCAGGCCCTACCGACGATTTACCTTCCAAGGACGTCGGTGCTTCTGAAACACCATCGGTTTCTGAAGGCATTTTCAGACAGACTCTTACAGTCAAAACGTTTTCGAAGTCTACGACTCCTTCCAAACCGAAAAAGGCTTCACTTCAGTCTCCTGTTCAAGGCCCTATGCCTAAGAAACAGATGCTCAAAATGGCTGAAGATTTGATTTCTCTTATCAGGGGTTCTCAGCCTCCTCCTGACAAAAGGCCTAGACAAGAGGAAGAATCTGCTTCCTCTGAACAACTGTCTATTTCTTTGGATTCCTCTGAGGGCCAAAACTATTCCTTCTCTCCTTATGAAGATTCTGATGCTGAGGACTCTATTCCCTCAGCTTCCCCTCCAGAAGATTACTCTTTTTTGGGGAAACTTTACACACTGAGGGAACATTTTCACTGGGAAGGTCAGGATTACTGTGATTCCAAGAAAAGGCTCAACGTTTCTTTTACACCCCCAACACAGACCTCTAGCCATCCCTCCTGTTTTGGACATTGTGGATGATGTCTATTTAGAATCCAGTTTCAACCCTGACTCTCTGCATCCTGCCCCGGCCAAGCCTGACAGGTACTACAGAGTACCTGATTCCCACAAATTTCTTTACAAAAGCCCAGTAGCTGGCCCAGTAGCTGACCCAGAGACTATCTCCCAGGGTCTCAAGGGGGCTAAGGCTTCCATGGCTAAAAATCCAGTACCTTCTGAAAGGGATTCAAGAGCACTAGACAGATGGGGGGAAAAAGGTTTACACCTCAGCCACTTTAGCTATGAGAGCTCTAAACTGTCAATTTCATATGCTTAAGTATCAGCAATTTCTGATCTCTCAATTAAAACAAAAGATAACCACCCTTCCTCAACAATCTGAATTGAAAGAAGTACAGGATTTGTTGCACGCCACCGAGCAGGTGGGCAAACATACCTTGCAATGTGGGTTTGATTCTTTAGAGGCCTCCTGCAGAGCAGCTGTCACTGGATCAGTTATACGTGGGCATGCCTGGTTAAAGGAACAAAGTCTGCCTGATCATGTTAAAGCAAAACTACTAGATGCTTCCTTACAGCAGGATGTTCTTTTTGGTGTTAAAGCAGAAGAAGTTTTAAAGAAAATGGAAGATAAGGCAAAATCAATGCAGACAGTCAAAGATTTCCTACAAGTACAACCCCCTCGCTTCAGCAGAAACTGGCCAACAAAAAATTGGTCCTTTCCAGCCACTGACAGGCCTCAGAGGGGTAAATACAGGCGCCCAAGGGGCAGAGGACAACCACAAGCTCAGTATAAACCTCGCCAATGGGGCACTCCAACCCAGAAGGGAGGAGAAGACAGGTCTCAACCCACCAGAAGGCAAACTCAATGACTTGCACCTCAGCTGGCCAAACAAAGCTTTTTTGTCAGCCCCCCTGGGGGAAAGCTAGCACTATTTGCAGACAACTGGCACATGGTCACAAAGGACAAATGGGTACTAGACATAATTTTACGGGGATACAGATTCCACTTTCACACCTTACCAATAAAAAGAGGAATGCCAAACCTGCCACAAAATTAAAGGGCAGAGGCTCAAAAACAAATTACAGCTCTCATGGCCATGAGAGCCATTCATAGGGTACCAACTCAAGAGCAAGGACAAGGATTTTACTCAAGACTCTTCCTAGTACCCAGAAAAGAAAATTCTTGGAGACCAATTCTGGACCTTTCAATTCTAAACACTTACTTACAAGTTCCCAAATTCAAGATGCTAACACTACAGCAGCTACTTCCCATGTTGGGCAAGGAAGCATGGCTGGTAACGTTGGACCTCAAGGAGGCATACCTGCATGTCCCTATCAGACAAAGTTGCAGAAGATACCTCAGTTTCATTGCAGGTTCAACCCTTTATCGATTCTCTGCACTACCCTTTGGCTTATCTACTGCGCCCAGAGTATTCACAAAATGCCTGGCACCAGTAATTGCGTACTTCAGACAGAGGAATTCAAATATATCCATACCTAGACGACTGCCTCATCCAAGCAGAAGGAAGACATTCTCTTACAACATCTGGCTTTTGTGAAGCATCTACTGAATTGTCTGGGGTACACGGTAAACGAAAAGAAGTCAAAACTAGTACCCTCACAAAAAATGACATTCCTGGGTGCCAGCTTGGACACAACGGCCCAGAAGGCTTACCTTACACCAGACGAGCAATTACAACTGACTCTCAATATTTCAAGACAATGGCAACAAAGACCCAATTAACTGCAAGAAAAATTCTGCAGGCTTTGGGCTTCATGGCATCTTGCATTCTGATAATACCATTTGCAAAACTGCATATGAGGAAATTACAGTGGTACCTAAAAAGCGTATGGTCTCAACACAGCCACAGCTTGGACACAGTGATATCTCTCATTCCCTGCCTTCAACAGGAATTTCTATGGTGGGCACAGGCTTGTCACCTGAAGGGTCAGCCTTTCACCTTGCCCCCACCCAGGCAAACTTTCACAACAGATGCTTCAGGCTATGCCTGGGGGGCACACATGGCAGGGCAATGCATTCAAGGCCTATGGACTGCAGAACAAAGAAAACTGCACATAAACCAAACAGAGATGCTAGCTGTACAGAAAGCTCCGACAGCCTTCAAGGATCTACTACAGCCTGGACAACTTGCAATAAAGATGGACAACACCACAGTAATGTGGTACATAAACAAACAAGGGGGGCACACATTCCTACCCTCTTTGCAGGCAAGCAATAATCTTATGGAACACAGCTCTGACCTACCAAGTCCAGTTACAAGCTCAATTCCTGCCAGGACAGAAAAACACATTGGCAGACTACCTAAGCAGAAGCATCAAAGATCCCCACGAGTGGAAGCTAGACCCACAAATATTTACACTGATGACTCAAAGATGGGGCCTACCAAATATAGACCTGTTTGCCAGTCCTCAAAACTACCAGCTGACAAAATTTTGTACAAGGACATTCCACCATCAAGCTTGGAAAGTGGACGCTCTCTCCTTAAGTTGGAAAAACCTGACAGCATATGCCTTTCCTCTTCTCACAAAGGTTCTTTTGAAGGTCAAAAAGGAGAAACCTCTAATGATTCTCATAGCCCCAGACTGGCCACGCCAGCACTGGTACCCGCTATTGAAGAATATGGCTCACAGCCCACCATGGATATTGCCTCAAATACTTCATTTGCTCACGCAGCAAGACAAGCAGATTCTACACAGCCAGATCAAAACCTTAAACCTGGCTGCATGGCAAATCAATTAAGCATCCAACCAGCCCCTGTTTCACAAGCAGTACTGGATGTTATTCTAGAAGCCAGGAGGCCAAGCACCAGGAAGGCTTACTCGTACAAATGGAAAAGGTTTTCTGCTTGGAACCAAGGTAAAGGCCAAGACACAACTCAGCCTCATATGCCTCACATTCTGCAGTATTTAGCTGAGATGTTGCATAAAGGACTTTCCTTCTCCTCAATTAAAATCCATGCTTCAGCTATTTCAGCTCACTACGACATGAATCAACCTTTATTTTCAAATCCTCTCCTAAGGCAGTTCCTCAGATGGGCGAAAAACATTAGACCACCTAGAAGAGCTCCTACACCAACATGGGACCTCAACTTTGTTCTGGAAAAACTAATGCTACCTCCCTTTGAACCAGTTTTTTCTGCAGACCTTCAGTTCCTATCTTGGAAGACTGCCGTGCTCCTGGCAATAACTTCTGCTAGGAGAGTTTCAGAATTGCAGGCACTTATGGCAGTGGAACCTTTCCTCATTTTTCATAAAGACAGAGTTTCTCTACAAACTAATCCTTCCTTCATGCCTGAGGTGGTTTCCAGTGTAGCTCTAAATCAAACCATCCACCTACCCACTTTCTACCCCAATCCACAGAACAAAGGTGAGAGACTTCTGCATTCCTTGGACATTCACAGACCGCTTTGTTACTACTTGGATAAAACTAAGGCTTTCAGAAAAACTGACCAGCTCTTTGTTTCCTATGCTACAGCTTCTCAAGGGAAGGCCATATCCAAGCAAACCATCTCTAAATGGATAGGCCATTGCATCCGATTCTGCTATACCCATCATGGGAAACCAGTTCCTCCTACCATTAGATCCCACTCTACCAGGGCAACAGCTACCTCTACAGCCTTTCTCAGGGGGGTTCCTACCAAGGAAATCTTAGAAGCTGCAACTTGGAGTTCTGTGCACACCTTCACCAAACACTATCACTTACCTCTTTATTCTAAGTCTAGGGCAGGCTTCGCCACTGCAGTTCTGCAGGGCCTCATTGCCTCCACTAACCCTCTATGATGCCTCCACCCTACCTTAGCTTTGGGACTCAACCCAAGTGTAATGACTGCAGCAGGGTAACACGATGAACATAGTACAGTTTTGTACCTACCATAAATGTAGATGTTTGAGTGTTCACCCTGCTGCAGTCCAGGTTACCCTCCCTCCAACCCCTCTAATTTACTGGCTAAATCTTTGCTAGGCCGTACTGATGTATTTGTTTTTAGCTGAAGGGATTTTGTGTTTGTACACTGTTCCCACCTTTTGGTACTAATTTGGATCACCTTTTTGGGGGCACCTGACATCTGGGGCAAGATAAACTGAAGAAAATGGCGTCGGTTGTAATATATGTACCCCTGGCGCACTGACGTCCAGGATGAGGCGACAGCAACCGACGTCGGACCAAGACTTTGGAAATCCGGCCGACTGCGGGACCACCTGACAACAGGATAACCCAAGTGTAATGACTGCAGCAGGGTGAACACTCTAACATCTACATTTATGGTAGGTACAAAACTGTACTTTGTGGATGTTATCTTGGAGACCAGGAGGCCCAGTACTAGAAAGTCTTATGCAGAAAAATGGAAGAGATTCTGTGCTTGGAACCAGGAACAAGGCATTGACATGTCTGTACCAAATATTCCTCAGAGTTTACAATACCTAACAGAGATGCTGAACAAAGGCCTTTCTTTCTCATCAATTAAGATTCATGCCTCTGCCATTTCTGCAAATTACAGTACGGAACCACCTATCTTTTCTCATCCTTTAATAAGGCAGTACCTCAGAGGGGCCAAAAACATTAGGCCTCCAAGGAGAGCACCAATTCCGGTCTGGGACCTCAATTATGTTTTGGAAGAAGTCACCCTGCATCCTTTTGAGCCAGCATCAACAGCGGATATTAAATTCTTATCCTGGAAAACAGCTCTACTCTTAGCCATAACCTCTGCAAGGTGAGTCTCAGAGTTACAAGCACTCATGGCTGTGGAACCTTTCATCATTTTTCATCCAGGCAGGGTTTCTGTGAGGACAAACCCTACATTTATGCCTAAGATGGTGTCCAGTGTGGCCCTCAATCAAACCATTCACTTGCCTACCTTATACCCAAATCCACAGAACAAGGGTGAGAAAATTCTGCATTCTTTGGACATACACAGGCAGTTCCGCTTCTTCTTGGACAGAACTAAAGCTTTCAGAAAGACTGAGCAACTTTTAGTGTCATATGCTGCAGGATCACAAGGAAAGTCTATCTCAAAACGGACCATTTCTAAATAGATAGGCCATTGCATCCTTTTCTGCTATTCTCAACATGGCAAATCAGTGCCTAAGGGCATTAGGCCTCATTCCACCAGAGCAGCAGCCACTTCAGCAGGCTTCCTCAGAGGAGTACCAACCAAAGAAATTTTAGAGGCTGCAACTTGGAGTTCAGTGCACACCTTTACAAAGCACTACCACTTGCCTCTCTACTCTAAGTCCAGAGCAGGCTTCGCCACTGCAGTTCTGCAGGGCCTCATAGCCTCTCCTAATCCTATTTAGCCCAGCCACCCATCCTCAGCTTTGGGATTCAACCCAAGAGTAATGACTGCAACAGTGAAACACGATGAACATAGTACAGTTGTGTACCTACCATAAATGTAGATGTTAGAGTGTATTCACTGTTGCAGTCCAGGTTCCCCACCCACCATCCCCCTTCTCTTTGCTGGGACTTATCTGCACTTCTCTATCCTATACAACCTTTTTGGTGTACTTGCTTGTAGATGAAGGAAATGTTATTTTTGTGCATGCATTTCTTATTGATATATTTTTTTCAGCCTACCTATTTGGGGCACCTGACATCTGGGGCAAGAAAAACTGAAGAAAATGGCATCGGCTGCATCTTTTATACCCCTGGCGCACTGACGTCAGGGAAGAGGCGACAGCAACCGACGCCAGACCTAGACTTTGGAATTCTGGCCGACTGTGAGTAGCCTGCCAGCAGGATAACCCAAGAGTAATGACTGCAACAGTGAATACACTCTAACATCTACATTTATGGTAGGTACACAACTGTACTTTATGTATCACCTGTAATAATAATGATAATGCAAGTGCTATAGCTGTAGGAGGGGGTCTATATCACATAGTCGAAGTTCCATAACTCTGAACACCTAATGGTCGAACCATTATGTTTGAAGTTACAGAACTTCGAGTATGTAAATAAATAAATAAATAAATAAAAAAGACAACAAAAGCCCCCCTGCATCCCCCACACCCCCTGGCTACTTAAATATACCAAGTCTGAGATCGCACCACATTGAAGTGAATGGAAGCCTCCGCTTATGGAGATTTCCATTCAAACACTCAAACTTTTGCAAATTCAAACGTATGGTCTCGACCATATGTGGTTCGAACTTGTAAAAGTTCGACTACGTGATAGGAACCCGTAGGAGGGACATCTTATCTCTCTCTCGTCTGTTCAGATGTGCAGCCATTCTCTCTGCAGTTGGTTTGCTGCTGCCCCTTTTTCATTTACCTTGTCAGAATTCCACCCTTCCCTCCCTGTGTGGTTATTGTATAGTTTTATTCCATAAGGTACATTTGTGAAAAATTATCTTTCAAAAAGTGTAAAGAACTCTTAGAAAATGTATTAGTAAAATTGCATCATAAGGAATTTGAGTGAGTTGAATAGTAATTAGAAAAAATACATGTGGTGTATTTTGCAGTTTTCAAGTGTAGCCTTATAATTTGACTTGTACAGTTGAACTTGTGGATTAATTCTCTTTGTGCATTTTCCAGCATTTGTCAGTAACAAAAGTTTGTTTTAAGCTATTTCATCAACAGCACTTGTAGAACTGTCACTTATGATGCCAGCAGTTATGGCCAGATTTTTCAGTGCTGGTGTTTAACATTTATTTATTTTACATTTGTTGACCGGGAGAGTCTGACTGGATACAGATCCATTTTCAGCAGAGGCCCGGGGAGAAAAGCTCCAAAAGCAAAACAAACAACAATTCACAAAAATCAAACAAAAACAATTCAAATAAAAACAAATCAAATTAAACAAAAATTGTTACATTTGGTCAAGGATTTCAAGTTAGTGGTTATAATCCAATACATAAACTTACATAAGGTTACAAAAACACAAATTGTAAGACTCGTTAAGTTTCTAAGAGTAACACCTTTAATTGCCTCATAGTTATGTAAATATTGTTTTAAATAAGGAGTTGTAGCTATTGAGTAAGAATGACATAGTTGTCTTTGTACATGGAATGGACAGCTTTATTGGGATGTAGATTAATACTATGCAGGAGTATGCTGTAGAACCTACTGTATAGTATTGTGCTTTAATAGGAACTATCCTGGGGAGAAGCATGGGCATAGCCAGTTATCTGTGTAGTGGGTTTTCAGGAGATGTTTAAATTGACTGGTAGATACAGTGGAGGAGGTTATCTGTCCTGGTAGTGAGTTCCAAGTTCTAGAAATGGTGTAGGCGAATAGAGATTTCCTGGCGTCGTTATGTTTGACATTTGAGGTTCTGGCTACTGGATCTTAAAGTCTTATGGGCATGTGGGGCAGAAGTATCCCCTGAAGGGCAGGGGTGTTTTCAAGAAGATAATAGAGTTTATGAACTCTGAACTGTTGAAAGTTGGCTGAGTAGCAGTAGATGAGGGAGCTCGAGCCATTTGAGTTGCTTTAAGGCAAGACAATGGTGGGATCTGTATGAGGCTTCTGCTGCAAATTTAGCAATCTTGTAACAAGACCCAATTTTCTTTAGGTCTGGCGTAGGTTAGTCAGGACAGGGGAGACGTAGAGAAGGATGGGCAGGAGAAAGAGTCCTCGCTGTGGTTGCTTTGGTTTGTTTGGTCAGATATTGCTTATTCCTATAGAGGAGTCCTAGTTTTTTATGTGCTTCTTTGAAAGTTTGGGTTATGCGGGTATCAAATTTTAGATTGTCGATTTCAACACCTAATAGCTTTGTGTGAGAAGTGGGGGTGATTTGGATGTTGTCCTTTTACTTGATGGTGAAATTATTGTTTAGTGGAGGGGATCGACCAGGACTAAAAATCAACATAATGTTAGTGAACCAGGTTTCGGCTAGAGTAAAATTGTTCTGGGTCAAGGTTAGTAGCTCTTTTTTAGGTTGGAAGCAGTGCAAACAAGGGTTATGTTGTCTGCATATTGTACAACAGTGGCATTGACTGAGGAAGAGGAGATGTGATTGGTAAATAGTGAAAAAAGCATTGGGCCTAGGATAGACCCTTGTGGCACTCCTATGCCTTCTGGGAGTAGGGGGGACAGTTGGCCTTGCCAGAGGACAGCTTGTTGCCATTCTGATAAGTAGCTTGTAAACCAGTCTATGGAGGAGGAGCCTAGGTATAGGTGTGACAGAGTTTTGAGAAGAAGGCTGTGGTTAACCATGTCAAAAGCTTTTGACAGGTCAAGAATATGGAAGATACAAATAGTCCCTTATTTCTACAGTTGTTGACAGTACTGGAGAAAGATAATAGTGCTGTAGTGGTGCTATGGGAGGATCTAAAGCCGTGCTGGGTTCTGGAAAGTAAATTATTTTGAAGGAGGTATTGGAGTATTTCGGAGTTCACAACTCTTTCTAATATTTTAGATAGTGGTGATAGGATTGCTATAGGTCGATAGCTGGTGATTTCTAAGGGGTTACCTCCTTTGTGTAGAGGAATAATGTCAGATGTTTTCCACAGGGTGGGAACCTTACTTTCTGCAATTGATCTATTTATGAGTATGGACAGTGGGTAAGCTATTGCTTGTGCTTCTATTTGTAGGAAATCTGCTGGTAGTTTACCAGCTGCTAGTATGATGGGTTTACGTTTGTTTAGAAGTCGAGAAATTACTTTGGTGGGTACTGGTTGAAGGGAAAAGTTGGAGGTGTTTTAATTTAGTGTTGTATTTGGGGTGGAGAGGGAACTACTGTTGTGGGGTTATCAGTGCTGTCTTGAGCCTTAACAAGGGTTTGAACTGTTTCAGTAAAGAATTTGTTGAATTGAGTGGGAATGTTGCTGTGGTCATTTGGTAGTACAGTGGTTGGGGAGGGGGCTTTTCCTGGGTGCATTATACACATTTTGTCTAATTATGAACTCAAATGTGAACTTTTTTGACACAAGCTGGCACACCATGTGAAAACAGTCCTTTACACTCTCATCTGGCCAGATTTTTGCCTCATATTTTTCATGTGTCCCTCAAAATTTGCGATGTTCTGATAAATTAGTAAAAACTGAAGTCGATACATAATGACAGACATTTGAATAATCATACTTAAAATCTGTCTCTGGTTTTGGCTTTTGTCCCCTCCATTATATTTGAGATTGTCCAGATTTCTTGAGCTAAGAAATTGAGAGAAGTATGTGTAGTTACATCGCCATTTGTATAAATCTAGTCTTTTTTTTTTGTCCATTTTGTCCAAGATTATTTTATGCTGTAACATTTCTCATAAATGTCTTTCATAAAGCAGTGGCAAGTAGTGAAGCTAATTGCTTGAAATAGCATCTATCTGCTGTGGACTGTTTATGCTGCCTTATACTTGGAATTTTTAATGTGTAGTGGCAGAAGACCGTTAAATAGTGGAGTGCTTTGATTAGTCGATGAATGTTCAGATATGAAATTGAATTGTGGTTAACTGCTTTATCACTGAAAATCCATTATGGTAGTAAAAATAGCAAAAGACAAATTGTATGCCTGGAACAGGTAGCAGGTTCTAGGTTTGATGACATAGGGTGTTTTGGGGGGCTTTGTGTAAGAAAGTAACAGCAGGGATAGGTACAATTGGCAGATTCTGGTGTCTAAACTTTCAATCTAGCAAGCATGTACTACCAAGTGGTACATTAACAGCATATTGATACAACAGTGCCTAACTGCTGAGGCTGGCCTCCCTGGAGAGATCCCAGACTTTTCAGGCTAGTCTAAAACAGCTTGAAGTTGTGTGCTGTATTTTACTGCATTTCCAATGTTAACTTCTTGAATTGTTTCTATGATGAGATCTGAGTGAATGAAAAAGGCTAACCGTGAAATAATTTTTCTGCAGATAAATTCTGACAGGGCTTTGTGCCTAGATCTGTTTTAACTCTACATACGCTGGTGCTGGGAATTGACTGGACCTGCTTTTTTATAATGTAAAATAAAGGATAGCTAATCAGTCCTGAGACTTGAGAATTTTGTTTCAATTCCAATACATTGGGCAGCACGTTTGTTTATTTTAATGGAGAAGGTCTGATGTCATTTTTCAGTATCATTAGATTCATTAGTTTATTTTTTTATTTTATACTGTCTGGAGAGAAGCTGTACAGTACAAAGTCTTGGAAACACAAATTATGTATTGTATGTAGCTGTTTCTTGCTTGAGAAGCCTCCTATGAGTGTACTGTGCATTTCCCATGCAATATTTAAGCAATAACCCATGCCTGGGTGTGGGTAATGCTGGATTTACCTACGGCTGGTGTGGTTTGGTCACAAGGGCGAAGCCCGAGTGGCCAAACAAAGACAACCGTGGGTAAATCTAACATTACCCACATCCAGAAGTGGGTTATTGCTATTATACAATGACATTATTTAAGAAAAAAAATGCTTACTTTTCTTAAATAATGGCATTGTATAATGCTTCCATGCTGCCC
The DNA here is from genome assembly GCF_019279795.1 of Protopterus annectens. Classification (NCBI taxonomy): domain Eukaryota; kingdom Metazoa; phylum Chordata; order Ceratodontiformes; family Protopteridae; genus Protopterus; species Protopterus annectens. The sequence continues at coordinate 387,762,796 of NC_056740.1, read as the reverse complement.
TTCCGCAGCTATCCGGTATCCTGGAGCAGTTCTGATTTACTGCGCATGCGTATGCTTACGCAGTACATCAGAGCTGTGTGTAGAGGAAGTAACGGAGAAAGGAAGATCTCCGTTACTTTTTTAAAGCTGTCTTGCCATGTTAAACGAGTTTAACATAGCGAGACAGCTTTAAAAAAAGCAACGGAGAAAGGAAGATCTCCGTTGCTTTTGTTTAAGATATCCCGTTATGTTAAACTCGTTTAACATAGCGAGATTACAGCAATGGAGCTTTTCTGTTCTCCATTGCTGCCTAACACAAAAAAAGTAAAGACTTATACTAATGGAAAAAGTTCGGGCGACTGGACCTTTTTCCATTAGTACAAGTCGGATTTACAACGGGCATGCTGACCAATCAGCGTGCACGTTTTGGAATATTAATGGGGGCTCATTGTATAATCTCCATTAATGTAACAGATAAGGTTGAGCTGGAAGAAAAAAATTGTAATATTGTTGCATGTTAATAAGGACAAATGAGGCGCCAGGTCCCTTCTTCGCTAAAAAATAGATAAATTTATTGTGCATGTTAATAAGGCACAGATAAGTGATGGTTTGCATCTAATTTTCTGTGTCCTTGACCTCAGCTTAGCAACTTAACATCTGATTTTTATTGTTCTGGTAAAGTTTTTTGATCTGTTATCTTTTTGATCAAAAGATAAAATTATATGTGTGTGCGAGCAGTATATAAACATTAGATTGATTTATTTATTGGCATTTGTTTACTGGGGAAGTCCTCTGGGCCAAAAGAACCAAGCTCCACAGTATAAATACAATTGCAGGATACAAGCTATATTCACAAAACCGATGGTAATATACAACAGTTGAAAAGATATAGGTATACAGACACAGTTATGTACAGATTTGTACAGGTAGTGGTTACAGACTAGTCAAGTGATTGTATTATAAAACACTAGAGCTAGTGTACTGATGAGAACAGTAACCTAGCAGTATTCTGAAGGAGTTGGAGGGTAACGGCAGCAAGTGAAGTGGCAGCATAGTTGGATAGATAGGCAAAGATGGAAAGTAGAGCAAAAGTTAAATTGTTTGCATTGAGTAGTGCGAATAGAGAATTTGAGGTAATGATGTAGCATAATGTGAGGACAGACTTGGATTGTAGTGTGTCAGGTTATGAATGGATGAGAATTGGGACATGTGCATTGCCATAGGATGGAGAGGTGTTGCAAAGATGTTTAAAGGTGGAGACACTGTTGTGGGTTCTGATAGTGGAAGAGAGTTCCAAAGCCTAGCAATAGTGAAAGAATAAAGGATGCTACCAGCTGGGAGTTTAGGTTTGTCTACTTGCAGGAGAAGTTGATTTTCAGATCCAAGTGGCCTATTAGTGCAGTAGTAGATTAAGATGGAGGAGAGGGCTGGCCAGTCTGAAGGTTTACAAATGATTTTGTGTGCTGTGAATAGCTGTAAGTAGGTTAGATGTGGACGTTTGAGCTAGTTAAGTGATTTTAAGGCAATGAAGTGATGGGAAGAGTGTTTTGGGTTGGTTGCAAACTTGGCTACTTTGTAACATGACTCAAACTTAGATTTTAGGGTGGAATGGATATTGATGAGGAGAGGACCACCATACAGGATGGAAGGTAAAAGAAAAGTCAAGGCGAGAGTATGCTTTGTAGAACAGTTAGGATAGCATTTCTATTGGTAAAGGGTGCCTAGTGTTTTTTTTTTTTGATATTGTGGATGTGAAGCTCGAATGTAAGATTTTTGTCAATAATAACGCCTAGTAATTTTGTGTGGGACACAACCTGTGAGGTAGTGTTTAGTTTGAGAATGGATGGTGAATTCTGTCTTGTTGACAGAGAGGTTTTTTTGGGAGTAAATAGTAATTAAGTTTTGTTTGAGTTTAGAGCTAGATGATAATTTGCTGTCCAGATTTTCAGTGGTGGTAAAGGCATTCTGGGTTGTCTGCAGAAGTTCTGTTGTTGATTTTAGCAGAGCAAATAATGGTTGAATTGTCTGCATGTTGTACAGCAGTACCATATTTAAGATTGATGTGGAAGTCATTTATAAAAATACTAAATAGAGTTCCTAAAATGGAGCCTTGGGGAACACCAGTCGAGGAGTTAAGAAATGGGAAGAAAGAATTGAGCCATCTAGTGGATTTTTTCTATCTTTTAGCTGGTTTGTGAACCAGTTTAGAGTCGTGGGGGAGATCCCTAAGGTGGAGAGTTTATGGAGGAGTAGGGGGTGGGAGACCGTATTTTAGGCTTTTGAAAGGTCAAGGAAGAGAGATGATACAATTTTACCTTTGTTTCTGGCTTTAACTGTGTCCATAAAGGAAATAAGGGTAGAGTTAGTTCTGTGGCCTAAACCCATGTTGAGTTGGAGAGAGGAGGAGGTTTAGTAGTACATTAGAAGCTGATTATGAATGCATCTCTCTCTCTAAAATTTTAGAGAGAGATGAGAGAGTAGCAATGGGCCTGAAATTAGAGATATCTGTGTTATCGCATTTATGGAGTGGAAGAATGTCTGCTTATTTTTCCATATTGTTGGAACATAAGACTCTTGGAGAGATCTGTTGAGAAGGATGCTGAGGGGGTAGGCAATTGATTTTGCTGAGATTTGGAGGTATTGTGGAGGTAAGTTATCAGTGGCACAGAAGCCAGGTTTCAGTTGAAGGAGAAGTTTAGTTATGGTGGTGATGGGAATAGGGGAGAAAGAGAAGGTGGATAAGTTGGGGGCTGTTTCGTGAGAGGGAGGTGACAGTGGATATCTGTTAGTATTGGTCTTAGTGTGGGAAGAAGTGGTGGTGAGTTTGGGTATGGTATCGATGAAATGTGAGTTGAAGAGGGTGGCTATTTCACTTACACTTTTTTGAGGAATGGGCATGGATTGTTTTTGTACCAAGGTTAATTAGAGATGAAGTGGAGTTCTAAAATTTCCTTGGATTTTGTTTGTAATTTTTCTGAAGGTTTAGATAATGTTCCCTTCTATCATTAATGATTAGGCACTTTTCTTGGTTGCAGAACTCTAAATTGTAAGAGATCAGTGGGATTTTTATGGTTTTGCCATTTTTTCCATGTTTTGTCCCTGGCATTCATAATTTGCTTAATGGGTTTAGTAAGCCAAATGACATGTTCATGTTTAACCTTTTTTAGTCTAATTAGGGCTAGTTTATTGAGGATAGTTAAGAATGTGGAGTTGAAGAACTCGACTGCTTCGTCGAGTGGCAGGACTTTTAGAATATTCCAATTAATGGTTCCAAGAGTTTTGTTGAAAATTATGGGGTTAAAGTTACATAGATTTCTGGTTTGTTTGAATTGGTATTGCGAGGGTATTGCTGTAGTGTTACGAATAATATAGACTGGAAGGTGTTTGCTAATACTGCTCATGAAAATTTGCTAGGTTTGGAGACTAGTATCCAGTCTAGAATTGAGCCACTGTCTTTGTTTTTGTTAGGTCTGGTTATATCTGTTAAAGCTGAGTAAAGTTTAGGAAGTTTATATTAAGTGGTGGAGAGTCATGTGAAAAATCTAATCAGTTTGTTTACATTGGAGAGGATGATTGTCTCGTACCTCGCTGTCAGTTTTGTGCCTTATTTAAACAATGAACTATTCGTCATCGGTATATTTATGCTTCTAAATATTTAGGTACTCAGTTCAATTACCCAGATATGGCTTTGGTAAGCCACCCGACTACCGACATTCTGAAAAAATGCAAAGATAAAGACAGACCGCATGGGTCCAAAGCTGCCAATGACGCTTCTGCTAAGCTAGTCATCAGTACACCGGTACTCCGGTGAGGTGCTTTCACAGCCCCTGATACCCTGTACTTCAGATTCGCAGGCCTCTACTGAGACCCATTCAGAGAGAGTCTGGTATGCCGCGAGATGCTTCAACTGTGGAACCTGCGATGTCTCTACCTTGGATGGGTCTGGAACCGCTGTGCAGGCACCAGCTTTTGAGGATGTATTCAGGCCTACTGACTCGCATATTAAACAGACGCCATCTTCTTCTTCAAGGCCTAAGACTCTATCCATGCCTAGAAAACCGACACCCAGACCACATGGTCGGGCCTCTATGCCTAAAAAAACAAATAAGAATGGCTGAAGACCTTGTTACTTTAATCAGGGGAAGCCAACTTTCTCCCTCTAAGAGACCTGGGACTGAGTTTGCTTATGATTCTTCTGATCAGGATTCTGAAATTTCTGTTTCTTCTGATGACCAGGATTTACCCTTATCTACCTATGAGGATTCTGATGCAGAGGACTCTATTCCATCTGCTTCCCCTCCAGAGGATTTCTCTTTTGGTGAAACCTTGCATACTGTTAGGGAGCATTTTCGCTGGGAAAGCCAGGATTACTCTAACTCTAAAAAGAGGCTTAGGGATTTCTTGCTCCTGCTCCAACACAGGCCTTTAGCTATCCCCCTGTACTGGATATTGTTGATGCCTTTTCTGAATCTAGCTTGGCTTCTGACTCTCTACCTCCTGCTCCCAGAAAACAAGATAGATATTACAGGGTTCCTGACTCTCACAAGTTCCTCTTTAAAAATCCTACTGCGGATCCTGAGACCCTGAGACCATTTCACAGGGACCCAAGGGCATTACATCTACTACTGCCAAAAATCCTTCCCCCTCTGATAGAGATTCCAGGGTGCTGGATAGATGGGGTAAGAAGGTGTACACTTCTGCAACCTTGGCTATTAGGACGTTAAACTGCCAGTTTCATTTGTTAAAGTATCTGCAGCATATTATTGGATTGCTTAAACAGAAAATTATGTTGATTCCTGACTGTGCTGAAAATAAAGATTTACAGGATTTAATGCATTCTGCTGAACAAGTTGGAAAACATACTTTGCAATGTGGTTTTGATTCACTAGAGGCATCTTGCCAGGCTGCTGTCACTGGGTCTGTACTCATAGGTTCGTAAGTAGGTAATAGGCTATCGGCCCAAGGGCCTACGTAAGCCTAGCCAGCAAGGTACCAAACATGCTTGGCTTAAGGAGCAATCTTTGCCAGATCATGTTAAAGCTAAATTGCTGGATGCTCCCTTAAACTAAGACCACCTGTTTGGCAACAAAGCAGAAGAAGTACTTAAAAAGATGGAGGAAAAAGCTAAATCTTTGCAAACAGTTAAAGATTTCCTGCAAGTACAGCTTCCATTTAGTAGGCATTGGCTGTCTAAGGTCCTTTCCTGCCTCTTCCAGGCCTTTTCAGTCCAAATCCAGAACCAGCAGAACACCCAGGCTTCAGTCCCAAGGTAGGCACAGGACTAAGCAGTGGGGGGGGGGGCTCCCACTTCCAAAGCAGGGAGTAGTAAGACTCCCCCTATGGTAAACTGTCTCAATGACTTAACTTTAAAGCTTCCAAGCCCTGCACAACTGACTGCTCCTTTAGGGAGAAAGATTGCCCTGCAGACAAAAAATTGGGAACTCATTACCCAGAACAAATGGGTTTTAAATATAGTTTCCCAAGGATACAGATTCTACTTCCACACCTTACCAAACCCAAACGGTTAGCCAGATCTACCCCCAAATCAGTGGGCAGAGGCTCAAAAACAAGTTCTCTCTCTAAGTATCAGGGCTATTCAAACTGTCCCAGTAGAGGAAAGGGGACAAGGTTTCTACTCGAGACTTTTCCTGGTGCCCAGAAAAGACTACTCCTGGCATCCTATCCTGGACCTCTCTATTCTAAACACATTTTTGGTGATCCAAAAATTCAAGATGCTAACTCTTCACCAGTTGCTTCCTATGCTAGGCAGAGATGCCTGGTTGGCAATACTGGATTTAAAGGAAGCCTACCTGCACATCCCAATCAGGGAATCTTGCAGAAAATACCTACGCTTCAAAGCAGGCTACATGCACTGCCCTTTGGCTTATCTACTGCGCCCAGGGTATTAACAAAGTGCCTAGCTCCAGTCATTGCATTTTGCAAGCAAAGAAATATTCAAATATACACATACCTGGACGATTGTCTAAGTCAGGCAGAAAGCCAAGACACTATCGAATCATCTGGTGTTTGTACAAAAATTGCTAACTTCTCTGGGGTACACCATAAACAAACATAAATCACATATTGTACCCTGCCAACAAATTGTATTCCTGAGAGCAAGTTTGAACACAACTTCCCAGATGGCTTTCCTCATTCCAGAGAAACAAGTTCATTTGACAGCCTACTTCAAATTACTGGCCACAAAGACCCAGCTATCTGCAAGGAAAATACTGCAAGCCTTAGGGTTCATGGCCTCCTGCATTCTCCTAATTCCATATGCAAGACTTGCATATGAGGAAACTACAATGGTATCTAAAAAGCGTATGGTGATAACATTCTCAGGATCTAGAAGCAATGATTCTTATCATACCTTGCCTTCAGATAGAGTTCCTTTGGTGGGCAGAGACCTGCCACCAAAACAAGGGGCTGCCTTTCACTCCCCTGCTGCCGAAACCCTAACAGATGCATCAGACTATACATGGGGGGCTCATTTGGCAGGAAAGTGCATTCAGTGCAAATGGAACCCAAGTCAAATGCACCTGCATATCAATCAGAAAGAAATGTTAGCTGTACAGAATGCTCTGACAGCCTTCAAGGACCACATTCTTCCAGGACAATTAATAGTAAAGACGGAAGACACCACTGTTATGTGGTACATAAACAAGCATGGGGGAACCCACTCATACCCTCTCTGCAGACTAGCCATGGCTCTGTGGAACACAGCCTTGAGCTACTAAGTACACCTACAGGCTCAATTCCTGCCAGGAAAGCTAAATACACTGGCAGACGAACTAAGCAGAAATCCCATGGACCCACACGAGTGGAAGCTGGAACCAAAGATATTCAACATGTTGAGAAACAAATCGGGAGCCGAGAGATAGACTGGTTTGCCTTCCCCCAGAAATACCATTTGGAGAAATTCGGCACAAGGACTCCCCACAAACAAGCTTGGAAAGTGGATGCCCTGTCCTTCACCTGGAAAAACCTATCAGTTTATGCCTTTCCTCCTCTGCCTCTCCTCTCCAAGGTACTACTAAAGATCAAACAGGACAAACCAAGGACAATACTGATTGCACCAGACTGGCCACGCCAACACTGGTGCCCCCTCTTGCGCAGTGTGTCACTGCTGGCACCATGGCACTTGCCTCAGACTCCTACCCTGCTGTCCCAACAGGAGGGCCAGATTCTGCACCCTCAGCTTCAAACCCTGAACCTGGCAGCCTGGCTAATTACCTGATCTCTCCGTTACCATTCCTCAGTAAGCAAGTGTTGTATGTCATTCTGGAGGCAAGGAGGCCTACTACTAGAAAAACTTATGCTGAAAAATGGAAAGATTCTGTTCCTTGAACCAAACTCGGGGAATGGTCACAGCAGCGCCCAATTTACCTCAGATTCTTCAATACTTAACTGAGATGCTTCACAAGGACCTTTCCTTTTCCTCCATCAAAATTCATGCCTCAGCCATTTCAGCTCATTACAACACAGAACCACCCCTCTTCTCTCATCCACCGCTGAAGTAGTTCATCAGAGGGGCTAAAAACTTAAGACCACCCAGGAGAGCCCCAACTCCAGCCTGGGACCTTAACTTTGTATTGGAAAACTCACTCTTATCTCCTTTTGAGACAGTTACAATTGCAGAGTTGAAATTCCTTTCTTGGAAAACAGCCTTCCTTTTAGCCATCACTTAAGCAAGAAGGGTGTCTGAATTACAGGCCCTTATGGCAGTGGAGCCTTTCATCATCTTTCATGCGGACAGTGTGTCCCTCAGGACCAATCCCTCCTTCATGCCCAAGGTGGTATCCAGTGTGGCTCTTAATCAGTCCATTCATTTGCCAACCTTCTTTTCTAATCCACAGAACAAAGGGGAACATATACTGCACTCCTAATTGTGCACAGACGACTTAGATTTTACTTGGACATGACTAAACCTCTCAGGAAATCTGAACAACTGCTGGTTGCAGTTGCTGCAGGGGCAGAGGGGAAGGCCATTTCAAAGCAAACCATTTCTAAATGGATAGGCCATTGCATTCATTTCTACTATAAGCACCAGGGAAAATCTACCCCACAGGGGATAAGACCACATTCAACCAGGGCCACATCTACCTTTACAGCCGTTCTCAGAGGTGTCCCTACCAGGGACATCCTAGAAGCTGCTACCTGGAGTTCTGTACATACCTTCACCAAGCATTACCATTTGCCAAGTTTCTCTAAATCCAGAGCTGGCTTTGCAACTGCAGTCTTGCTGGGCCTTATAGCTGGTCCTAATGCTATCTAATTTCCTCCTCCCAGCCTTAGCTTTGGGAATCTACCCAAATGTGATGACTGCAACAGTGAAACATGAAGAACATAGTACAGTTGTGTACACTTGCCATAAATAATGATGATCGAGTGTATTCACTGTTGCAGTCCTGGTTACCCTCCCTCCAGCGCGGACTTCTTTTGGCTATACCTCTATTCGTGTTTACTATGCTTAAAGCTTTTTGGTGTATTTGCTTTTTTGTTGGAGGTGTATACTTGTATATATAATTGCTTCCCATTATGGGGTCAACTGACATCTGGGGCAAGAAAAACTGATATAATGGCATTTGCTGCATGCTTTATACCCCTGACTACCTGACGTCACAGAAGATGAGACTGCAACCGATGCAGGACCCAAGACTTTGATAATCAGGCCGACTGAGGGCTACTGCAAACGGATAACCCAAATGTGATGACTGCAACAGTGAATACATTCTAACATCTACATTTATGGTAAGTGTACACAACTGTACTTTCTTGTGACTCCCGTGCCTGGGTTCCCGAAATAGAGGGTTGGAAGAGGTGTATGCTAGGGGAGGGTTCTGATACTGATGTCACTGGTGCTGACTGGATGTCCACTACCTGTACAGCAGGCCCACCTGAGGAGGGATGGGAGTCCGGAACCGGAAGGGACAGCCTCTGAACTGGGGTCACTCCTCGTGAGGAGTCCACCTCCAGGTGAGGAGCTCTGAGAGAACTGGAAGCCGTTGGAGCCATGGACATAGACGGCGCCAGTGAGAAAATAGGCGCCGGGCTAGGTACGAAGGTACAGATGGTCCAAGCACTGCTTCGGGAGAACATCAGTTCCACCGGAGCCGATGCAGCAAGGTTGGACGGTGCCGACAGGGAAAACACTGCTGTCAGAACCGAGACAGTATGCAGGTATTAGAGTTTTGGAGCTGATGGAGCCAAAGAAACTGTCGGCACCATGGCTGGAGATGGTGCCAAAGCGGGTACAGTCATCGGAGCTGATGTCGAATCCAAGGACGGCACCGAAGTCAGTGGTGCCGAGGTAGGAACAGAAATTGGGGTGAATATCATGGACGGCACAGAGGGAGAAAAGACAGAGCCTGGTGCCGAAGAGGTCTACGCCGAGGGCGCCAGCAAAGCATGGAGCAGACTCTGTTCCGTAACTGACGGAGATGCAGGAACAGAGTGACTCTGTTTTTCCTTATTTTTTTTTGGTTTTTGGAGGGGGTGAGACCTCCGACCCACACAGAGCCTCTGAAAAAGGTGTCCTGTGTAATCCTTTTAAGATAAGTTTATTTTTACGTTCCGCTAGTGTAAAATTACTAAAACTAGCACAAATGTCACAGTCAGCTTTAATATGATCCACTCCCAAACAGTAGACCCAACGAGCATGTGTATCTGAGTTAGGCATCTTATGTCCACACTATTCACACTGTTTAAATCCCAACTTGGCTTTGTCTGACATAGTAAGGCAACAAGGCTATCCTATAGAAAAATTAAGGGAGAAAATATCAATGATGTCATTTTAAAAAAAAATACCACTAGTAAAAACGAAAGGCCTGTCAAAGAGAGGAGAGAGGGACAGTACCAATAAAGGTAAAAAATTAAATTATCAAGGAAAAGGGTAGGAAATGGGCTTAGGTTATAGGTGACTGTGAGAAAAGGCTAACTTGACTGAAAATTAAATAATTTTGAAGAGAAACTGTTTTAAAATTAACAATTTTCTACTTGGCTTTGAGAGAGATGGCTAGCACATTTTACTAGGAATGCGGCAAATGAGATCTGGGGTAACTAGGAGAGGGGTGTTATGGGTAGGTCTTAGCTGAGAATTTTTGGCTAGCGCGAGCTTGGAAATGGCCGTATTGGTTCAGAGAATGGAACCAAGGTCTTAATGTTAATGAGTAAACAAAGATTTACAACATCAGATTGATTTTTTTTTGAGTTATGCTACAGAATCAGATTTGCCTAGACATAGTAAAGCCATGCCGAGTCTAATTACGGTGGCTGCAAAAATAGCAGTTACTAGAAAATGGAAATCAAAGTCTAGACCAATGTTACTAGAAATCGTGAATATAGTGACAGAGAAAACAAGTGGAATTGGGATCTTTAGAAAAGAGAAGGAGTAAACTACATAGGAAAAAAAATGGGAATTATGGGAACAATATATGCAGAACGAGGTTTGAGTCAGGATGCTTAACTAACAATGACTGGATGGTTTATAAGTGATGTATATTGTTTGCAACTACAGTTGTTTCAATGGTTTCTGTGATGTAAGTTGTTTCCAAATAAACTGGTATAAGTTTGTATGTTTTTCATTTATATAAATGTAAGATTGCCTTTGTCATGTGTATTTAATAAAGATATTTGGAGAAAAAAAAAGATTTTTCAGTGTCCTGTTGCAAATTTTTAAGGCATTCTTTTAACCCCTTATCCATTGCTGGCAAAAAGCAAGATAAACAGTCTCAACAAAATGCTGATAAATGGATCTTTAAGAAGAGACAACATGAGGGTTCTAAAAAGAATTACAGGACCCCCCCCCCCAAAAAAAGGACAGTTTAACAAGTCAAATTGACTATTCAAGCAACCTTAAGGCAGTCCCTTTTCCCTTCCAGAAAGTCTGAATCTCTACTTTTCTCTTTGGCAACAGATAGTCTCAAATAGATTCCAAAAATTATTCATCAAGGTTACAGACGGCAGTTGGACCACGTTCCTTCCTTCCCTGTGTGTGTGTTTAACTCCTCATCCACCAGACCAGGCTCCTCTATGGTCTCATGTCCGTCAACACATGCTGTCCCATAGAGTGATATAACCGGTTTCTCCCTCTCAGGTTGGGAAAGGTTATTATTTAATAAGGTTTTTAGTGCCAAAGAAAGAACAGATTTACTCACACAGGATCAGGGGTATTTGATACACCCTGAATCTTTCTTTCCTAAACCTGCTTCTGATAGTGCAAAAGTTCAAACTGTTGTCACTTCACAACTTGCTACCTCTTCTTCCTCTCTTACGTTTCTGGTAGCAGTAGATTTAAAAGAAGCTTATCACCACATCTCTCTTCATCCAGACTTCAGATGTTTCTTAAGGTTCTTTGTATCTAAATCATATTATCAGTTTTCTGCCTTGCCCTTTGGACTATCCACTGCACCAAGAATGTTCACAAAGTGTCTAGCTCCAGTTATAGTTAATTCCAGGCTGCAGGGCATCCACATTTTCCATATTTAGACTACTTGCTTATCTTTTCAGAGTATTTTTCAAAATACCAGGAATCTCTATCTTGGGTGAGAGATCTCTTATACAAGCTGGAATTTCAAGAGAACCTTCAAAAGTCTTTGACTCCTTCACACCAGATTGTGTTCTTGGGGTATCGGCTAGACACCTCAGTTCAAAAAACCTTTCTTCCACAAGAAAAAAATAGGAAGATATATAGATATAGATCTAAGATTTTCCAGTAAGACTTCTGTCACTGTTTTGGAATATCTCAGCATTTTGAGTTTCATGATCTCTGATTCTCATGATACTTCTAGCAAGACTCCACATGAGAAAGATACAGTGATATCTGAAGTCTCTTTGGTCCCAGTATGAACACTTTATCTTATCAAATCCAAGTACAGAGGTATATCAGAAGAGAAATCACTTGGTTGAGACGGCAAATATCACAAAATCCAGGTCTCCCTTTTTCCCTCCTTGCTCAAAAGCAGTCAGCCACCACACACCTCAGACGTTGCTTGTGGAGTAGTTTTTAGATGTATAAGTATAAGGTATGCTGGACTTCAAGGACAGACAGAAGCGCATAAATATAAAAAATATACTTGCCCTGATAACGGCACTCCGCTTTCTCAATCATCTTTTGGTCCCCAGTACCTCTCAAGTTGTCACAGAAAATACTGCAGTCGTGGTATATCAACAAGCAATGTGGAATAAAGTTGCACCCCCTTTGAACTAGCCATGTTAGTTTAGGATGTAGCTTTCTGATGCCCCACCACCTCTGGGCCAGTAATCATGGAGCCTCAGTCCTCACCACTGGCACCTGTGGGGGACGTTCACTAAGAGGATAACTGGTAAAAGTGCAGTATCTCCAGATGCAGCTCTTTCCGTCAAACACAATTTCCTTTAAGAGCACACTGGGAACGCGGTCAGTCTGGGGCTGGTTTCTCCCTCTTACATCAGATCCGCAGTAAGACTCCCCACTGGCAATAGAGTTGAGACCTCGGCTGAGTGTCAATGCCAAGACCTCCAGCACCCTCTCTGTTCAATCAATGCTTCGTGTCCCTGCCCAAGTAGCTGAAACCCACACTCCATGAAGTTTGATTTACACAGAGACACGCACACACACACACCTGGGAAAGGCTTGCACAGGATTACTAGCTATGCCCCCTTCTGCCTAGACTATAAGGTAGTTATGACTGCCACCAGACACTCCTGGCAGCTACCTTGAGTCTCTTCCAAGGGTACCCAATATACTGAGTGATTTTATTAATACAAATGGTAGTTTGACCAAGAGCAAGGCTATTAGGAATGGCCCACACAGTGTCACCAAATATGCAAATGCTCTCAAAACTTGAATATCACTGCATAGATCAGCCACAATGAAAGGTTTAAATATATTTAATAATAAAAGAACAAGAACATACTAAGTATATATTCGCAGTGACATCAGAGTTCAAAAGCATAGGAAAGACTTGAAATAACATTGAAGGACAGACCAGACAAATAAAGCAAAACAATATCTAAAGTAACCTTCACTATATTCCTGACTAAATCGAAAATAATTGTAGTATTCCCTAATAACTTAATAGAGCAAAGCAGATGATGTGGTAAATTGTCCTTGTTGTGAGGCCCAAGACAGAATACAGAATGCTCTGTCTCAAGAGACTTCTCAAAATATCTAAAATATTACTTCTGGGATAGCTTGTAGAATGACATCACTTCTTATCTGAATTTTAGTTCCAGTGCAAGCCCCCCATTGTTGGAAGCTGGCAGGATTTAGCACCTACCTGTAAAAAATACACAAAAGTGCTTTTGTTCAGATTTGTGGCAGGTGCTGGAAGACATGAAACAATTTCATACCTTCACACTTCCATAATAGTAATTAGTTCAGCCTTAAGACAATACAGAAAGCTTCCTAGTACATATTTTGCGTCTCTGACTGCATTAAAAGCTGTGAGATAGCATCTACTCAATCATTTTCAGTAAAACATTACATAGCTCATTTAAGTCCTGCCATGTTTTAAACCTTATTCCTCCCATGTATGTATTCTAATAATTCCCACATTTTCCTATGTAGTTTGCTTTTACCCTTTTCCAAAGATCTCAATTCCCGTTGTTTTATCTCTTACTATATTCGCTACTTCTAGTATAGTTGGTTTAGATCTTGATTTCCATTTTCTAGTAATTGCTCTTTTGGCAGCCACCATAATTAGAAACAGCAAGGCCTTACCATTTCTAGGCAATTCCGATTCTGTATCATAGCACAGAAAAATCATCTCCCTCGTCACACCGATCTGCCCCTCCCCCCCAACATCTCTGACGGTGCATTCCGCAGGGAATCCTTAAAGTTCTCTCAACACACAGGAGTACTAGAAAATGTGTTCCCAATTATCACTTCTTTAGCCATCGCACATCCAGTATTTGCTGTCTACCTGATAGAAAATTCTCTGGAGTCTACTTTGGGGTCTACTTTGGGTGTAAAGATATCTTTGTAAACATTTCCAAGCAAAAAATCCTAAATCTTCTAGATTTTGTTGCATATTTGGGAGACATACATGTATTCTTCTATTGTTTCTTTGTGAATTGTTTATCCAATCTTGCGTACCAACCCTTTCTAACCTCCTATGATTCTTATAGTTATGCAGTATTTTATGTGCTGTACTAATTATTCATTTTTTAATGGCAGGTTCTATTCTTGATTCTATTAAAAACTGTCAGTACTGGTCTTTTGTGTGTAGAACCCCCCCCCCCTTTTCTTTCTCTTTGCCTATACTCTGATATCAATCCTTGATAGGGAAGGCAATCTCTAGCCTGCAGTCCAAATAAATTCTTGGCATCTTCCCATTCTATCATCTTTCCGTATCTAGTTATTTGCTCCCAGTATCTTCGTTCCTTTGCCAGTTTTCTGCAGTAAATTCCAGCCCTTTCTTGCCTATTGTGTATATCCCTAATTGCATTCAACCCTATTGGCAGAATCTCCTTTCTCCATTCCCATGTTGGCTGAGTTCTTAGGATACTTCCTGCTGCTTTATGGCTATAATAATCTGTATGATTGTTGTTCTCCTTAAAGGCCTGCATCCGAAATACCAGTCTCTCTCCTTGTTTCTTGAACCCCCCGTTTCATCATCATTCCTTTCCACTAGGAATTGTAGTTTTCTGCTTGTGCTGTGTATAGGAGCCTTAATTGTGTAGCTCTGAAATACTCCTTCAAATCAGGTAATCCCAATCTGCCCTGTACTACTGGAAGAATCAGTTTATCCCACTTGACTCTTGCAGTCTTCCGCTCCCAGATAAAGTCCTTTAACAATTTATTAATTGCTATCCACAACTTCTCCTCTGGTTGATAAAAAAAAAAATGTCTGACCTGTGTATAAGACTAATGGGACTAAAAACATTTTAACTGCTCGTATCTTACTACCCATATCCATATAACAAAGCTTCCATTTTCTCAGATTTTTGTATTGTCTTTTGTTTGGTCTCTTCCCACATATCCTTAGCTGCCACACCAGAATAATTTTTAATCCATACTCCTAAATTTTTTCATGTCCACATAAATATAGATATTGCTTAACCAATTCATATGTGGGCTCATAATTTACCACTATTGCCTTTGTTTAGCTTCATTAGTTTTGTATCCCAAAAAGATATGAAACTCTCTCAAAATGTTCCACAACACTGTAATATCTCTTTTGTCCAGTATAAAATAATATCATCTGCAAATAGAGCCAGCTTTTCTTAACTTCCATACCAATTATATCCTTGAATTTCTGTATCTCTTATTCGCTTTGTCAGTGATTCTAAATATAATGCAAATAACAAAGGAGAAAGGGGATACCCTTTCTGGTTCCTCTGCTCAAGCAGACATGATCAAAGAGGACCCCCCACTTTAATTTTCACCTCTGATCTCTCATATATCTTTCTAATCAACCTTGTATATTTTTTTTTTCAGGAAATGCAAATGCTTGCATTGCCCTGCTCATAAAGTCATAGCTTACTATGTCAAATGCTTTCTTTACATCAAGACTCACCAACAACAATGGTATTTTCTTACGTTCTGCTTCCCTCTGGATCATTGGGGTTCTGCTAATGTTGTCAAATGTCTGCCTCCCCCCCCCCCCCCACAAAACCACACTGATCCATATCTATCAGTTTTGGCATTACTTTTGCCATTCTTTTCGCTGTTACAGACATGAACACTTTATAATCATGGTTTAGTATTGAAATGGGAAGATAGATCGGATGGATCTTTACCCTCCTTAGTTATTGCAGCTACCACAGCTTTCTTCCAGGATGTTTTTACTTCTCCTCTTAGAATGCTGTTAAACAAAACCTTCCATATCTTTATCAGTTTTTCCCCTCCTAACTTCCAAACGAATACCAGCTGTTCCTGGGGATTGGTTATACATCACAATTTTTATCTCATTTCCTCCTCTCCTAATAGTTAGTAATTGAGCCTCAGCTATCTCTAACCTTGGTATATTTAATTCTTCCATAAACATTTCCATTTGTATCTTTTATTGATTTCCATATGTCTCTGCTTTATACAGACTTTCATAGAATTTCCAAAATATTTCTGATAATTCTACAGGATCTGTTGCTGCCTTAACAGCCATTTCTACTTTCTGTTGCCTGAGCTATTGTGCTAAAAGTTTTTGTGTTGTATTGTTGTTATAAAAAAAACAGTTGCTTAACAGCAGTCTTTCTAAACTTGTGTTTATTTTCGAGGTAAACCCTTATGTTCTGCTTAGCATTCTGCAGTTGATCCTCCTCTTATGTGAGGTTTTTCTGTTCTGCAGTACTCTGACATTTGTCAGTCCCTCTAAATAATTCTTGTTACTTCTTAATCATAGCTCCCTTTCTTTTATTTCCATCTTGTTTTTAAACACAACCTTAATTTTATCCCACTCCTTAGATATATTTTCAGAAGTAACTTCTGTTCTCTTAAATAGCTCCTGAATAATCTCCACTACCCATTCCTTAAATTTTTCTCTCTTCAACAGATAGATGTGAAAGTGCCAATGTCTCATTTTTATTTCATTACCCTGTATTTTCATTTTAGTTATTAATGGCATATCAAGACGTTCAGACCTTCAATTAAATTTTGTGTAGCCCAGCCCAGTTTTTATATGTTGAGGAATAATATGCAAGTTCACTCCGAACCATTACTGAATTCACATCATCTGTGCCAAATATTTTCATAAATTTCTTCAAATTCTACCCCTCCTTTGTCATACTTTCCCTTCTCGGCCCCAAGACGCACCTTCACTGCTGCAAATCAAATTCTAGTCCCCACCTACAAGTAATATTCCTTGCTGAAAATCTGTTATTTCTCCCAGAATTTTGTTAAGCTCTATTATAGCAGTTTTTGGAGGAGTAGAAATAGACGCCAGTGTAATCATCATCCCTTGCCAGTAGCCCCTTAACACTACAAATCTGCTATTAATATTTTTTTATCCTCTTCTATCACTATTGGAGCTCCTCTTCCAGTTAATATAAGTGCTCCTCTTTTCCTTTGCCCCAGGTATCCCGCTGAATAACCATCCTGAAAATCTTTCTTTATCAAATTCTTATGTTCGGTTCTTTTCAAGTGTGTCTCCTGTAACATAGCTATTTGCATTCTGCATTTTTAATATAGTTCACCGTTCTTTCTTTCTTTTGTATTTATCTGTGGGACCATTGACATTTAAAGCCATTACAAAAAGCATCATTGTATTAAAAAGTTATGTCTAGTTCCAGCTTTTGTGTTACATGCATACACTGTTTGGCAAGTTGAACTTTTATACGGTGAACTGTATTAAAAATGTAGAATGCTAATAGTTGTTTCTTGTTGTATCCATTTGAGTCTGTTACATCCTACAGAACTTTTTGTTTTATGGAAAGCGCTCAAAAAATACCCCCTAAAACCTATTAATTTAATACTAACACACAAAACTATGTACATCTTCAAATATTGAAGTGTTACTCTTGTAATAGGAACCAATGTCATACGTGTCCACTGTACAAATGTTCTCAATGTCCAGATTTTTGCCTCATATTTTTGGTCTGTTTCTCAGCAAAATTATGGTTTTCTGGCAAATCATTGGCATATCATTGAGGATTGAAGTCAGAAAATGACATACATTTGAGATCCAGAATTCATACCACTCAGAAAATTCATGCTAATGTAAAACCTGTTACTCTGTCAAATTTCTAAGTTTCTAAGAGAAATATTTAAAAAATTGTCCCAATTTTTGTGCCTTTGTCCCCCCCCCCCGTTATTTATGAATGTGTCCAAATTTCCTGCTCTAAGAGGTTGAAAGGTATGACCATTGTCCCAAACTGATGGCCACATGCTCAAACTTGAGTTAACCTAAAAGAAAGGTTATCCACGTTAAGACGCATAGTGTAGCCTGTGCATCTAAGTGCTAACTGGTTTTGTCTTATCTTTATAGCTCTTCTAGCTGGGAAAACCCATGAATGCTTTCAGAGAGCATTATCCACTAGCCAGTCTCTCTTTTTCCAACAGATTGTAATCAGTTTCTCTTTACCAGATTGTTTCCATGGAGACATGAGGGCCAGATTTAGAATTGCTATTAAGCATACATTAATTTGCTAGAAAAAAGCCTGGTAATATTCAATATTCTTTTTAATTTACTTGCTTTCTCTTTAAACTTGTTACTAAACAATCTTAACATCCTTAATCCATTCGATCCTCGGGCTTGCTGTGTAACAGGTTTGATGAGCTGCTATCTGTGGGGCCTGTGCGGCCTACAGCACTTCTCAAGTTACAAGTGCTGGGAATCTTACTCAAACATGGAACAAAATGCCTGGTATGTACAGAATCAACATTACTGGATCATGGTAAGAGAAGGAAACATGAGAGGTGTGAGAGAACACGCAAAAGAGGATCTAGGGCTGGAATCACTGCAAGGCTAAAAGTAAATCCCTATAGGCCTGCACTCCCATCCATTTTGCTGGCAAAAGTTTGATCACTGGAATGCAACATGGACTATATAAGGCTGGAATTATCTACTCAGAACAAGGTGAGGAAATGTGCTTATTTTTACTGAAACTTGGCTAAACTCTAACATTAATGACAGTGCAGTCCATGTGGAGGGGCTATCGCTTTTTAGAGCAGACAGAATACATTCTCTTAGTGGGACGTCTAGAGGGGGAGGGATATGCATATACATGAATAACAACTGGTGTACCAGTTGTGAGATAGTGTCCTCGCACTGCTCAGAGTTTTTGTCACTGAAATGCAGACCCTTTTATTTACCCAGGGAATTTAACAGCATCTGCATTACAGGTGTCTACAGTCCTCCCAGTCCTAATCCAAATGAGGCAATGACCACATTATACCAGGCTATAAATGAACTGCAAAACAGGAGTCCAGACTGTGTTCATGTACTGGTAGGTGACTTTAATCATGCCAACTTAAAAACAGTTCTGCCTCACTATTTCCAATTTGTGGACTTTGCAGCAAGGGGTGAGAACACAGTGGGCAAAGGTATACAGCAATGTTTAGCTGGCATTTAAGGCAGTGCCTCACCCACACCTGGGGAACTCTGACCACCTCTCCATATTGTTACTACCAGCATATAAACCATTGCTAACTAGAGGGAGACCAACAGTTAAACAAGTAAGAGTATGGCCAGAGGGTGCAGTCTCAGCACTCCAGGACTGTTTTGTGAGCACACACTGGAGCATATTCAAGGAGGTGGCTACTGAGAACCAGTGTATCATCCTGGAGGAGCACACTGAGGCAGTGATGGGCTACATCTCGAAATGTGTGGATGATGTGACTGTCACCAAAACCATCATCACACAAGCCAACCAGAAACCCTGGTAGATGAGAGAGGTGTATGAACTACTTGAAAGCAAGGAGTTGTAGTCCAGGTCTGGAGACAGGTAAGCCTTCAAAACAGCTAGAGCAAATCTGAACAAGGGAGTGAGGGAAGCAAAATGCACCTATGGCAGAAAGATCCAGAGCTACTTCTCTGACCAAAAAGACCCCAGGTGCCAATGGCAGGTTATCTTCTACATAACTGACTATAGACTCATATCTTTGCAGTGTGATGAGAACAAGGAATTCCTAAATAAGCTGAATGTCTACTTCAGCAGATGTGAGGAAGGGAACAGAACACACAGTTAACCTGAGAAAAGCATCTGGACCTGACAACATCTTAGGGCATGTGCTCAGGGACTGTGCAGTTCAACTAACAAATGTCCATATGGATATCCTCAGTAACTCCCTGAGTCAGCAAATATTTCTGAAATGCTTCAAGGATACAACAGTCATTCCATTGCCAAAGAAGTCTCCACCATCTTACCTAAATGATTACCCCTGTAGCCCTCACCTCCACAGTGATTAAGTCTTTTTTGAAAGTCTGGTCAAGGACGCCAGCTTACCGAGCAAACAACTCTAAAGCAGATGCCATCTCTCTAGCACTCCATGTATTGCTGGAATGCCTTGAGAATAAAAACACATACACGAGGGTATTATTCATTGACTTCAGCTCTGCTTTTAACATGGTCATCCCTCTTATCTGGTAATGAAGCTACTCCAACTAGGTGTCAACAGTTGAATTTGTAACTGAATTCTTGATTTTCTCACAGACAGACCTTAGAAAGTGTGCGCAGGAAATAACTTTTCAGATAGCATCACTCTTAGCACTGGAATTCCACAAGGATGTGTACTAAGTCCCTTGCTGTTCACCCTGTTAACACATGATTGTATAGCCAGGGACAATACAAATTGCATCATCAGATTTGCTGATGATGCAACAGTGGTGGGCCTCCAGTAATGACAATGAAACGGAGTATAGAGATGAGGTGGAACAACTGATTTACCTGGTGTGGAAATAACTTAGCACTAAATGTCAACAAGACAAAATAGATAATTGTGGACTACAAGAAAAATTGCAAGGAACATTCTCCCCTCACAATCAGTGGGGAAACAATGTAAAGAGTAAGAAGCATGAAGTTTCTGAGTGCACATTGATGAGGACTTGTCTTGAAACACAAATACAAATGCCATAGTCAAGAAAGCGCACCAGAGATTGCACTTTTTAAGAAGGCTGAGGAGAGCGAATCTCCCATCAACAGTTTTCACTACCTTCTACAGAGGTACTAAAGAAATCATCCTGACGAACAACTTCGTAGTGTGGTATTGGAGCTGCTTTACCTCTGAGTGGAAATCCCTCCAGAGAGTGGTGAAGACAGCAGAGAGGATCATTAAGTCCACCTTACCACCTATCCGCAACTTGTACTTATCCAGATGTCTGAGCAGGGGCAGAGGAATAATTAAAGTCTGCACTCACCCTGCTTACAGACTGTTTCTGCATCTATCATCCGGAAAGTGCTTCCGAAGCATATATTGAGGAACTGAGATTCAGGAGCAGCTTCTTCCATAATGTCATCAGGCTGCTGAACTCCCAGTAATCCCTACACTCCATGATGTCCACCTGGGTCAGTAGAAACTGTCTCAAATTGTGCATTAACCTGTTTACCAGTCTCGCAATATTCACCAGGACTGTAAATTATAGGCCATCTAGGGCAGTAGTAATAGAGTGAAATATCTCTTCTTTCAGTGCAATATGTTGCAAATTTGTAAATGAATCCTAGTGCAGTACTCTAATGTTCACAGTGCAATATTCTCACGTCTCTTTCTGTCCAAGGATCAATGCAATGTCTTAACCAAGTACTTCTGCAAAACTAAAGTCTCATGCAAGTAAGTGCTCACTTTGAAAAGTGTTAAAAATGTGTTTCTAATTATGTGCAATATTTGTCTGTCTACCTGCATGTCCATGATGTAATAGCTAGGTGTTGTGTGTGTAAATGTCTGTGAAAATAGTCTAAATGTTGTCTGCACATTGCGTCTAGAGACATGGAATTTAGTTCAGTTTTTTGCAGTTGTGTGATTTCTGAATGACAATAAAGTTTACTTTGACAGTCATTCCCCTGTGCAAGAATGAGAAAAAAGCACAATATTTTTTTCCTTTTGTCATAGTATTTTAACCAAGCCTTTTTTTAAACATTGCAGTGCCTACATTTCTTAAAACAAGAAGAAGAAAGGAAAGAAATGGAAAAAAGAAAAGCAGCACCTATTTGCAATCCCCATTGCACTATTTTTTGTTTTATAGTATGCTATTAAGTGTTTTCTTTGCATACAGTTAACTTTCTCACCTCTCTTCCCCTCCCCAAAGCATTTTTCTGAACATTAATGACTTGAAGTAGGGTATATACTTTAGAGTTCCCCACAAGTCTAACAAAGTCTGAAAAAGTCCAATATTTCCAGATTTTCTTGTTCTGTCATATTTCTCAAATATAATGGTTGCATTGTAATCCCACATTAAGTTACTGGCTTTAACACTGTTCATCTCTCTCAAATCCTGTGTCTGCTTCATTTCCAACATATTGTTGATTGTTCTAGTCAGCTCTCTTGCTCCCTTCCTTCCCTCCAACATTTTCCATTGAAACAGTGGAAAAGATTTTACAGGTACAGTCTGTCTGTGGTCTTTATTACCAGAAGAACAAGAAACAGAATCTCCTTCTGTTTTATGGCTTGCTTTTTGTTGCACAAACTTGTGTAGTTCCTCCTTACCATGTACTTCAGCAAAAAATGATTTTGTCCCTCTAGGGAAGAACAACTTGAAGACAGCTGGGTACAGCAGTTTGAACCTTACACCTGCATCTCTACATTCCCTGAATAGTAGAATGAATTTACTCCTGTTCTGTCTGGTGTACATTGGGTAATCATTATCCACAAACACTCTTGTCTCCTATTTTTAGTATTTTGTCCTTCTGCCACAGTTTTTTCAGAATCAGTTCCTTCTGCTGGTAAGATTGCATCTTTATTGTTAAAGGTCTAGGCTGCTTTCACATAGCCAGGTTTGGAACATACAGTGTGTCCTTTCAACTAACAACTCTTGCTAATGAACACCAGTCCAGTTGCTTATTTGTGCTTTCATAAAATGAGTGCACTCTGTTCTTTCCAGCTTCTCTGGTATAGATGAAAATCTCGGGTTTTCCCCAAGTGCTCTGCCCTCTTACTCTGTTATTTTTTTGAAACATGTCTTCCTGAGCAGTCTCATGTTCAGCCAGTCTTCTCTTAATTTCATCCTCTGATTTTTTTGCAGCTTTATTTCCTCATCTGATTATCTGTTTTAAGTTTGATGCACTTCCATCAGTGTTTCATCTATTTTAACCAGGTCTGTGTGCAGTTGTCTTGATCTTCCTGTAGGTTACTGGAAGTCATGTCTGAAGGTTATATTGCCTTTTTGCTGAACAGCTGCAGAACTTTCCCCAGTCAGTGTTTCATCTTCATCTTTTGTAGAGGATTTTTCCAGGTGCTCTGTATTTCTTTCTTTTTTCTTGGCATCGAGGCAGTACACGTACTAGCTAGTTACTGAAATTTTTTCATAAACATAAAAGTCTACTGGCCTTCTCTGTTGAGTTTTCTGTTTTTCACACTGGGAGAGCTAAAGTTAAGCTGTTACTCAATGTGCAGATATCCTTGAATTTGTTTGAGTTTACTTTTAAGCCAAACTATCCATTTCCCCAT
The DNA here is from genome assembly GCF_019279795.1 of Protopterus annectens. Taxonomy (NCBI): domain Eukaryota; kingdom Metazoa; phylum Chordata; order Ceratodontiformes; family Protopteridae; genus Protopterus; species Protopterus annectens. Next base: position 387,739,800 of record NC_056740.1, on the reverse strand, counting down.
TCTTTCATGAACATAAAAATGAGGGTGAAAGGATACTCCATACCATTCCACAGGCAGCTTGGGTATTACGTTGACAAAATGAAATCATTTTGATCTTTAGATCAGTTGCTCATTTCTTGTAAAGGTAAGAAGAGGCAATCTCTGTCAAAACATTTTTCCCAAATGGTTGCCTCAGGCCATTAACCTTTTCGTTATATTCACCACAACAGAACTGTTTCAGGCAGTGTGACTGTACCAGGGCCTTGGCTTCATCTATGGCTTTTTGGAAATAGTTGAATTCTAGAAGCAGCAACTTGGTCCTCTGTACATACATTTACAAGGCATTAGAAGCTTGATTCCTTTTTCTAGGTCTAGATCAGGTTTTGCTAGGACCGTTATCCAGGGGCTCTTTCAGTAGATGTTCTAATGATCACTGTTGTAGTAGTTGATCCCCCCCCCCCCGTTTGGTGTATTTATGACAAGAGTGTGGACACTTAATTTTGTTGTTCCTAGCATTGTCCTTTCAGGGCTTAACCTACCTCTCTTCTGTTGGCGTGAAAACCCTGAAGGGCTTGGCGTGGGCGCCTAAATCTGACTCCTTAAATCAGTTGAATTTTCTTTAAGCAAACTGCTGTTTGTTCTTTAGCTGAGGCAGCATTATTAAACATACAGGTCGTGGCATTTTACAATCAGCTTGGCTGTGTTGTAAAAGTTCTTGGATCCATTTTTTCTGGTGTGTACAGAACTGTTTTACGGATTTGGATTGCTTTCCTGATCTTTCTTTAAGCCTATTTATCACTAGGCCACCCCACCCCCCTTCAACCTAAATCACACTACACAACCCTCTCCAGCCTCCTAACATCAGCTTGAGTTTTTTTATACTCCAACTGTTCTACACTTTTTCTGTTGTCATTTTAAAAGCCAGAGTCTGTGTTTTTCACCACTTATGGTAATCTGACTACCAGAGTCCCTCCCTCTCCCTTTAATTGCTATAGTCAGTTGTGTAAGCTAATTAAGTACTTTCCCGCCCATTGTTTTTCATAGATCCATCATACTGAGGGCCTGTTCAGCAAACTAGTACTGCTGTTGAGCTAACCTCCCTTACTACAAATCATTTTCACAGAGATCCCATCTGCTTAGCATCTTTGCCACACTCTGAGAGGGCCTGAATAAATCATTTGCCACCCTTGGCAGATAAGAGATTTATCTTACTGTTTTGCGCTTAATTTAACTGCTTTATCTGCCGATTTTGCACTTTGACTCATTTTTCATTTACCCGGATATTGTACTGTTAGCTGATTTCTGAGTACTGCACTTTTGAGAAGCTTTACTAGCAGTGTTACTGTCTAATTTGCTGCTTTGCATTTTGTTAGCACTTAATATTTGTATTCTTACAATTTTAGCCGTGCTAAAGGGATTTTACACAGTTTACTTTGTTTTAAATACCTATATAAATCTGGCATGTTTGTGAGGCTCTTAGCTGATCCCCACAGAGCTCAGCAACATTTGTTGCCCACATCTGTGCCTCTGAAGTGACTTCCTCACATCACGTGCCATCCAGGCACAAGAGAAATATTTGTATTTAAAAAATCACTCTTCCATAATCTATTTTAATGATAGACTACTGATTTCATGTTTTATTTGTGCATTTATCTGTAATTACGGCTGAAATCACTGTATTTTCTCAAAATGTCTTTCTATTCATCTGGCTTGAAATTGCCTTCTCTAGCTAGTTAAAGTTTTGTTGTAGCATACAGTTTCAAGCAATCTTTGTACATTCACATTAAGAGGACTGGGATATTCCATCTAGTGGCTGTAGGTGGCGACGTGTTCTATCTGAGCTGGAAAATACAGTTTACCAATAAATGTAGTACTAGGACTGTAACCTCCAATTTAGTGACCCGTTGTATAAAGTTAAGCTCACAACAGCTAGCTTGCATAGGGTTGCCATCTGTAGGACATAATTATGTCCTATATTGTATGTAATAGTTGCACAAAACAGTTATTCTGTATCTAAAATACCTAAATGTTATAAGAAACAGAATAAGCAACTAAAATGCTACAAGAATAAGCTATTATTTAGGCAAAAAAGTTAAGTTCTATCCGCTTGCACGTCGGATAGCACTAACACCATATCCTAGCACTCTAGTCCCCAGTCCTAAAGACCACCATAGGAGGCCTCTGTAAAACCTAGTCCTCAAATCGTAATAGCCCACCCTAATACAGATTCGGACAACATGGATATGCAATTTCCAAATGTCTCCATATCTAGCTTTGCAGATAAGAGCATCCTAAGATAACGTAGCAGTTGTCTCATGTTCACTGACAACCTTTTAATTTTTAAAGAAACCAACAGTACGCAAGAGGTGTGTATACACAATTTCCTTGGAGGCAAAAATCTTGCATACAAATAAGGTTGTCAAGAGCACATGCACTACATTCACCACACATACTGTCAACACACATAGACCATCTTATGCTGAGGCACTAAAAATTTATTTATTTATTTATTTGCATTTGTTGACCGGGTGTGAAAAAAAGCAATCTCCTTAAACCTCAAAGACCTTGTAAGCCTGCAAATGGCAATGCCTATTTTCAGCAATCTCTAAAGCATACATCAAAAGCAGCACCAAACACCACATGTGAGTCTACACTCAGTGGACCCCCGAAAACAAAGCCCATAAGGCAAGCAAACAATTTCACAGGACTCTTGCCATAGGGGACTCCATTGTACGACGCACAAAAGTCAGAGTAAACTTTGTTGTCATTCAGACTCCCCAACAAGTGAAACTGATGAAATTACATTACTCCAGGCTCTGTGTAAACATCTAATATATACAACAATTTACATTACTACATTTAGACATTCCTACTACATAGTATTTACTGTTTTACATGCTAATGGGCATTTACTAAGCTAAAGAGACATGGCATTTATTGCACAGAATTCCACAACTGCTACATATTGCTCAGGATTCTCTTGGCACTAGTCTAAGGTGCCACAAAATTTCACAGCTGTTACTTATTACATCTGTTATACAGATGCCCCTCTCACCAGACTGGACAGGGAAAAGAGTATAGTCCATTGCTTATCTGGAGCCAGGATCCATCAGGTTGCACACTCAGTCTAGTCATTGCACCACACAGGTATCAGTATGATTCTTTCAAAGTCCATGTGAGAGTAAATGACCTGAGATATACCTCTCTGGATTAAATAAACAGAGCATTATGGACCTTTGAATATGTGTCTCAAACCAGTATTTGCCTTTCAATGAGCCGCATTCTACCTTCACCAAGGATGGTGTCGTAGTGTGAACAAAAAAATTATTGACTTTTGAAATTTTCTTAGTGTGTGTTGTTATTCAAAGGGGATTCTGTATCTGTCAGCATGGGAGGATATGGTCAACAGACCATGTTGCTTTGCCAAAGAAGGCCTGCACCTACCCCCCCCTCCCCCTTCGGCTTCTGAATTTTGGCTAAAGGGTAATCCACCCCCTTAAAGCCTTTTTTAGGTAATGCCAAAGTGACAAACCAACCATCTTAGCAAATAAAACCTAAAGATAGCTAAAGGTGTTACTGGTCGTGGTAGGAGTCTTAATGAGAAACTCCATACCGTACAAGCGGTCCTCACTCTTTAGAATATAGACATCTGTGCCATTACAGTGATATGGTTTAAAACCACGGAAATTACTCCGCCAGTGCAAGGCACCAGTGCCTTATGCACCTTTAGATTCTCAGCAGCATAGACAGGGACTAAAGGTGGAGGTGTGTTGATCTACATATACCTCATGGTTGGTTAAATAGGATGATTCCCTGGAGTTTATCCACGTGCAGATCACCTTAGAGTCCCTTATCATATCATTGCAAGCTATAGGTCACCATCTATGTCTCAAGAATCCCATGACTGTTATTTAGACCTACTGGAGGAACTTTCCATCCAAACAAACACTATCTCCAATCACAACGTTTCCTGGACTTTATTAGCATAAATGCCCTTGATCAGTTAGTGCACACTTCAACCAGAAGTTCAGATACACTGGACCTTGTTTTCACCAATGAGCACAAAGCTGTCTCATTCAAAGTAAAAATCAGTTTGGAAAACCCAGAAAAACCTGTTAGTGAGAAGCTGTTCTAAAACAGACTGTATCCTATTAAGTAACAGTTTTTCAAAATTCTATGCCCTGCCCAACCAAGAGTTCACAGCAGCCTACTCAGAATTATTCACATAACACTGTGCAAACATGTAAATGGCTGCATAGAGGCTACTGTACCTAGCAGAAATAAGGCCAAAACAAACCACACTGGTGGAATCCTAATCTTAACAGGGTATGCAGCAAAAGGAAAAAAGTCATGGCCAAAATTAGAGCAACTCTCATAATGACAAGAGCTCACTAATGAAACGGGAAACTTAGAGGACTAATTAAATCTGTCAAGGCCAACTTAAAGGTCAGTATAGCTTCGCAAGCTAAAGACAACCACCAGGCCTTCTACAGCTATGTCAGAAACCTCAAAGGTAACGTGCAACAGTGTGCAGAATTGATAGTAAATGGTACCACCTTCACTGAGCAGAGTGACAAAGCAAATCTGCTGGTCGACATATTTAGCTCAAACTTTACTCACCACTCGCCCTGCCACTCCCTGCGAAATCTCTACTAGCATAACCCCTCCAACTGTCAGCAGGGGACAAGTCGTAGCAGCTCTCACTAAGGCTAAAACACAGTTTGCCTCATAAATTGCCTAAAATATGACCTATCAGGGCCACTAGAGTCACTTTTCTACTACGGGCTCAAAACAGGCTACATACAAGTGAATGCAAGATAGCAACAGTTGTCTCCCTTCACAAGGGCAGGACCACCAACCAACCCCAGAAACTACAGACCCATGAGACTGACTAGTCTGATATGCAAAGCCATTATTTTGAAATGATCAACAAAGACATTGGCAACCTGCAGACGTTGGACCCATTCCTGTTTGGTTTTGTCAACTTCTTTGAGAAGGTACTAACAAATATAAAAAGATGAGAAGGTAACCAAGGCAGTGGATGAAGGGAAAGCTGTTTATACTGCTTACGTAGACTTGGCTAAGGCATTCGACATACTACTCTGTTTGGGTATTGTGGACAAACACACTGAACTAGACCTAAATCTGTACACAACTTGCCAGATTGCAGTTAGCTCAAAGATAGGATCCAGGAAGTCAAGATTGTTGAGAACCTCCACAAAGAGGCAGGTCATCAATAAAGTACCACAGGTTTGGCATGTACTTTTCTGAAGTCGAAACTAATATCCAGTAGCCTCTGACTCACTAAGTTTGCAGATGACCGCAAATTGGGAGCCATTATAAATTCCTCCTGTGACACTAACATACTGCAAGAGGGTCTAACACAGAGAAATGATTGATGCTAAAGCCACAGATTAAAACTCAGTACAAAGAAATGCATTATAGTGTCTTTTTGGAAAATGCCTACCCAGGCAAATTACCCCATTGACAAAACACCTATAAAAGATGTCCCTGTAGTTAGAGCTCAGGGAACGTATGTCAGTAGCAATTTGGCCTTTGACCAAGACTTAGCCAAAGTAGTAAGAAAATCCTTCTATATCATTAACCTTATAAGTAAGGTTATGATAGTCAGGTCCAAGAAGTTATAGTACCACTCTACTTATCCGTTATCAGACCCGTCATCGAGTACAATGACACTTCAGTATGTCCCTGACTAGGCATATGCAATAGTTGGAACACCCCAGAGGTTCCTCGCAAAGAGAACCTGGTTGTTAAACGCACTGTCCTATAAAGATCACCATAGAACCCTGTCTGTATGTTCTGTCTCATACAGGTTGTTGAGAGGTACTCAGTATTTGACATATAAAGCATCCTTAAATCCAGCCCTGATGAAACTTTTGCACATCCGCAAAATGAGCAGCACCAGAAACACTAGATTCAGGGATTTAAACTTTGCTTGAAATATAAATAGAGTATGCTGGCGAGACCGATATTTAACTCAAAGGATCCCCATGTGTGCAGTAGGCTTCCCATACATGTGAAGCCAAGACCATCCCTAACCCTAGTCAAATGTAACCTTGACCATAGGATGGGAAATTATAAATACTTCCTTGGGCTGATCCCCCATGTCTCTTAGAGGCTGACAGTAAACATTCCCTAACTAACATACCCCTAAAATTAAGACACACATGTTACAGGGGATGCAGTTGGGTTGGTTTGCATGGCCGGGCTTATAAAGGCCTTGGTGTTCGTTAGTGTAGTATATACCTTTTGAACACGATGGTCCAGGGACATGGCAGGTGCCTTGAAACATTGGAAGCTAGCTGGCTGTTATATCTTTTAATCCATATAGTTAAGGCTACTGCAACAGAGATAATTCGAGCATCTACTGTTAGGGTATGTTTACTTGCGCAACTGTACTTTCTGTACAGTTTGAGTTATGTATTTGGCAAACTGCTTTTTGCTAAAGCTATTCTTAGTGTTTAATGTTAGTTTGTTTCTTCTTATTTTATTGATCCTTTTTCCTCCAGTTGTTGAATAGTAAGTAAGTAGATTTTACAAAGAAAGGCTAGGTCTGAACCTCTGCACTCCTTTTAAAATACTAACACATTGAGCACTGCCCCTTCACTGTGTTGTGCTGGTATCTAGTAGTGCTTGGTCAAACTGCTTTCATGAGTAGGTTGTGGTAAGCATCGTTTCTATTGAGCATTTTTGTGTGCAATCTTATTTACCACATAAGCTTATGTATGATTTTGGGTATCGAGACTTTCTGAAGTCAGAACAAAATCTGATACAAAATCTGATATTAAATGTATTGTAATTACTGTTGAACAATAAGATTTAAATGTGATGATTATAAAAAGTAAATGTATAAATGATGATTATCTTCGTGTTTCACTGTTGCAGTCATCACCTGTGGGGTTATCCCTGCTGTGGTAGCCCTCGACTGGCCTGAATACCAGAGTGAATGTTTTTGTGCTCCGGCTTCTGTCGCCTGTAGTCTGTCGTCAGTGCTATAAAGCAAGGCAGCCAATGTCATTACATCAGTCTTTCTTGCCGTGGAGCCCGTAGCAGAAGCAGTTTGCACGAGTGCCAGTCGATCGCTAGCAGAAGTCGAATTTCAGCAGAAAACGTCTAAAGCTAAGTACCCCGTTGGGGACCCTTTTTTCTTTCTCTAACTGATGTCCGAAAAAGTTAACAATTGTCTCGCCTGTGGAAAGCAGATCCCACACTGAGACTTTAATTCTTACTGCATCACTTGTTTAGGCCCAGACCACAACGTCCCTCGTTGCCGGTTCTGTGCCCTCTTTAATGCAAGAACCATTTACCATAGAGCTCTTTTTGTAGACAATTATTTTTGTATTCGGTCTTCAAATTTCGATATGGCGTCCATCAGCCAACAACCCACCGACATTCCCAAAAAACGTAAAGAGAGAGAGAGGCCACACAATGCTAAGCCTTCCGACCACGCTACCACTAAGCAAATCATCAGTTCTCTGGAATTTAGTGAGGTGCTTTCGCAGCCCCTGATGCCCGACTCGCTTTCTACACAGGCCTCTGCCCAGACCATTTTGGAGTCTGGTATGCCGCAGAAATCCACTTCCTCTTCTGAGCCTTTGGCTGTTTCTCCCTCGGATGGGTCCGGAGCCGCAATGCAGGCATCTGCTTCTGAGGAGGCCGTTCGCATGACCGATTCTAGACAAAAACTGACATCCTCTCTTCTGACTACCATTTCTCAGAGACCAACGGATTCTCTTAGGCCTCGAAGCCAGGCTACTCCTAGGAAATCTGTTTCTAGCCACTATCTGGCGACTGCCCCCCCCAAAGCTCAAATGCTTAAAATGGCAGAGGATGTCATCTCCCTTATCTGAGGTACTTTAGCCCCCATCTCTAGAAATTGACAGACCAGGAGTCTGAGGAATCTGATTATTCTGCCTTTGAAGAGGAACAGCAGCCCTTAACTGTTTTTGAGGATTCTCCTTCGGGGGAACCCTTCACTCCCTCAGGGAACATTTTCAGTGGGAATCTCAGGACTACCTGCAGTCAAAGAAATGACTTAGAGAGTTTCTGGATCTGCCCCAGCACAGACCCCTGGCCATCCCACCTACTCTAGAAGTGGTGGATGATGTTTTCCTTGAATCCAGTTTAGCCCCTGATGCCCTGCCTCTTGCCCCAGCTAAACCTGACAGGTACTACACAGTACCGGATTCTCACAGATACCTGTACAGGAACCCTGCTGCAGACCCTGAGGACATTACACAGGGACCCAAAGGAGCTAAGACTAGTTCTGCCAAGAATCCTCTTCCATCTGACAAAGACTCCAGAGCTCTGGACAAATGGGGTAAGAAAATGCACACCTCTGCAATCTTAGCTATCATAGCACTCAGTTGTCAGCTCCATATGTTAAAATATCAACAACACACTTTGGAACAGCTAAAACAGAAGATTGCTACCTCCCGTGATGGTGCCAACTCAAAAGAGCTGGCAGAATTACTGCATTATGCTTTTCAAGTGGCCAAGCACTCATTACAATGTGGCTATGATGCCCTAGAAGCCTCTAGCAGGGCAGCAGTGACAGGATCTTTTATTAGAAGACTTGCATGGCTGAAGGAACAACCTATCCCTGATCATGGCAAGTCTAAATGTATTGATGCACCCCAGATAAGGAACGCCTGTTTGGGGAAAAAGCAGAAGAGGTGCTTAAAGATGGAGGACAAAGCAAAATCTATGCAAACAGTAAAAGATTTCTTTCAAGTTCAACCACCCAGATTCACCAGGAACTTGCCCTCGAAACACTGGGCCTTCCCTGCACCCAGCAGATGGGGCCAAAGTAAGCCCCACAGAGACAGGACATCCAGGGCCCCCATCCCAGGGCCAGCAAAGAAGCAAGCAATGGACCACTTCCACCTCTAAGGCAGGGAGTTCTAAGCCAAGCTTCTATGGCAAGCACTCACAATGACTCTCCCTCCCCCTTCTGCCCTCCTTTCACCCATCTAAAACTAGGAGGAAGGCTCACCCTCTTAAAGGACAATTGGGTCTCTATAACCAAGGACCAATGGGTATTAAAAATCATTTCTCAGGGATACAGATTCTCCTTAAGCGAACTCCCAGTTCCAACAGGGTATCCAGACCTCCCCCAAAACATTGGGCAGAGGCATTACAACATGTAAAAACCCTAATATCCCAGGGGCAGTAGAACCTGTCACTCCGGATCAAACAGGAAAAGGGTTTTACTTCAGACTATTCCTTGATGTTCATCATGTTTCACTGTTGCAGTCATTACACTCGGGTTATCCTGCTGGCAGGCTACCTGCAGTCGGCCTGAATTCCAAAGTCCTGGTCCGGCGTCTGTTGCTGTCGCCTCTTCCCTGACGTCAGTGCACCAGGGGTATAAAAGATGCCACCGACGCCATTTTCTTCAGTCTTTCTTGCCGCGCGGTGCCCGAAGCAAAAGCAGTTCGCAAGTGCTGGTCGGCCGACTCCTGAGATTTTCGAAATTGAATTTCAGATCCGAAGTCTTCTATAAAGCTAAGTACCACATTGGAGAAACTTTCTTCTTGCTCCAGACCGATGTCAGAAAAAGTTAACAATTGTATTTCTTGTGGGAAGCAAATACCTCATAAGGATTTTCATTCTTACTGTATTCCTTGCCTAGGCCCTGATCACGACGTTGCTAGTTGTCGGTTTTGTGCAAACAAGCCATGATTTTGTGGAACAGAGCATTGACCTACCAAGTATACCTGCAAGCACAATTCCTGCCAGGAAAAACAAATGCTCTGGCAGACGAACTAAGCAGAAACCTCATGGATCCTCACGAGTGGAAACTAGATCCACAAATCTTCAGCATGATAATGAGGAAATGGGGATGCCCAGACGTAGATCTTTTTGCTTCCCCTCACAACTGCCAACTTCAGAGATGCTGCACAAGGACTTATCACATACAAGCATGGAAAGTGGATGCCTTGTCATTCAGCTGGAACAACCTTACAGTATATGCCTTTCCTCTACTGCCTCTCCTCCCCAAGGTACTCCTAAAGGTCAGACGAGAAGCCACAAATGATACTAATTGCCCCAGATTGGCCACGCCAACACTGGTACCCAATCCTAAGGAGCTTGTCCCAAGGCCCAGCCTGGACATTGCATCAAATTCCTCATTTACTGACAACAAAACAATCAGATCCTGCACAGCTAACTCAGAACCCTAAATCTAGCTGCATGGCGGATAGTGTAACCATTCAGAATACACCTCTCTCTAAAGCGGTTATGGATGTTATTTTGGAGGCCAGGAGGCCCAGCACGAGAAAATCTTATGCAGAAAAATGGAAGAGATTCTGTGCTTGGAACCAGGCACAAGGAATTGACACGCTTGTTCCAAAGATTTTACAATATCTAACTGAGATGCTGGACAAAGGCCTATCCTTCTCATCAATTAAGATCCATGCCTCTGCCATTTCAGCTCATTACAATACAGACCCATCTATTTTTTCACATCCATTACTTAGGCAGTTCCTCAGATGGGCCAAAAACATAAGACCTCCAAGGAGAGCACCAATACCTGCATGGGACCTCAATTTTGTCTTGGAAAAACTCACATTGCCTCCTTTTGAGCCAGCCAATACAGCTGAGATAAAATTCTTATGGAAAACAGCTCTGCTCCTAGCAATAACTTCAGCAAGAAGAGTCTCAGAGTTACAGGCATTAATGGCTGTGGAACCTTTTATTATCTTCCATCCGGACAGGGTTTCTCTAAGGACAAACCCAACATTTATGCCTAAGGTAGTGTCCAGTGTGGCTCTTAACCAAACCATTCATTTGCCTACGTTTTTCCCAAACCCACAGAATAAAGGGGAGAGACTTCTGCATTCTTTGGACATACACAGACAGCTATGCTTCTACTTGGACAGAACTAAATCTTTCAGAAAGACTGAGCAACTTTTAGTGGCATATGCTGCAGGATCACAAGGAAAGGCTATCTCAAAGCAGACTATTTCAAAATGGATAGGACACTGCATTCGTTTCTGCTATTCATAACATGGCAAGTCGGTGCCTAAGGGTATTAGACCACATTCTACCAGGGCAGAAGCCACCTCAGCAGCCTTCCTCAGAGGAGTACCAACCAAGGATATTTTGGAGGCTGCGACTTGGACTTCAGTGCACAATTTTACTAAGCACTACCACTTACCTCTTTACTCTAAATCCAGAGCAGGCTTTGCCACTGCAGTTCTGCAGGGCCTTATAGCCACTCCTAATTCTATTTAGACCCAGCCGCCCAACCTCAGCTTTGGGATTCAACCCAAGTGTAATGACTGCAACAGTGAAACACGATGAACATAGTACAGTTGTGTACCTACCATAAATGTAGATTTTCGAGTGTATTCACTGTTGCCGTCCAGGTTACCCACCCACCATCCCCCTTTCTTTGCTGGGACTTATGTGTTCTTTTCTATCCTATACAACCTGTATGGTGTATTTGCTTGTAGATGAAGGTATTGTTTATTTTAGTGCATGCGTTTATAAGCAATGTTTCTTAGCCTACCCTTTTGGGGGCACCTGACATCTGGGGTAAGAAAAACTGAAGAAAATGGCGTTGGCTGCATCTTTTATACTCCTGGTGCACTTGACGTCAGGGAAGAGGCGACAGCAACTGACGCCGGACCAGGACTTTGGAATTCAGGCCGACTGCGGGTAGCCTGCCAGCAGGATAACCCAAGTGTAATGACTGCAACAGTGAATACACTTGAACATCTACATTTATGGTAGGTACACAACTATACTTTCCTGGAAAAGAGGGCACTTGGCGCCCCATCCTCTATCTTTCCAAACTGAACATCTCCTTGGTGGTCCCCAGATTCAAAATGCTAACCTTGCAGCAGCTCCTGCTTATGCTCACACAAAATGCCTGGCTGGTGACACTAGACCTAAAAGATGCCTACCCTCCACATTCCCATAAGGGAATTGTCCAGAAAATTCCTGCGCTTCAGAGCAAGCAATCAGCACTTTCAGTTCTCTGCACTGCCCTTTGGCTTATCTACTGCTCCCAGAGTATTCACCAAATGTTTGGCCCCGGGTACAGCATTCTGGAGACAGAGAAATATACAGATTTAATCTTACCTGGACGACTGCCTTGATTCAGGTGAATAGCAAAGAAAAGTTGCTCCAGGATCTTCTCTTTGTCAAAAAACTCCTAACTTCCCTAGAGTTCACCATCAATGAGAAAAAACTCAAAGCAAAACCCCACCAAGAAAAATTGTTTTCCTGGGAGCTGTACTAGACACAGCAACCCTAATGGCCTTCCTATTCCTAGAAAAGCAGAGTTTCCTGCCTCTCTACTTCACCCAGCTGGCTTCCAAAAGTCACCTCACTGCGAGGAAGTTCCTGCACGCCCTGGGATACATGGCATCTTGCATCTTTTCATCCCTCTCGCCAGACTACACATGAGAAAGATTCAGTGGTACTTAAAGAACCTTTGGTGTCAGCACTCCCAGTCCCTAGAGACCACTCTCCCACTGATCCCTTGCTTAAGGGACAAATTTCTCTGGTGGGCAGAGGCCTTTGGCATGAACAAGGGTCTTCCCTTCATCCTCCGCCCTTCCGGCCAGACAGTCACCACCAACGCCTCAGACATAGCTTGGGTTGCTCACCTAGCAGCTGGTGTACCCAAGGTCTTTGGAATGCCCAGCAACTTCACTTGCACATCAACCAGAAAGAAATGATGGCAGTGCAAAATGCTCCGACTTCCTTCTAACCCCATCTCAGGCCAGGGGTCCTCCTCATAAAAACAGACAACACCACAGTAATGTGGTACATCAACAAGCAAGGGGGCACCCAGTCGTACCCCCTGTGCAGGTTAGACATGAGTCTGTGGCTTACAGCCACCTCTATGGGGCTACTCCTAATTGCCCAGTACTTAACAGGGATCAACAACCGCCTAAGCAGAAACTTACTGGACCCCCGCGAATGGCAGCTGTACAGAGAAATCTTTCTGCAAATCACCTAGGAGTGGGGGACCCCAGAGGTAGACCTCTTTGCCTCGCACCTCAACCACCAGCTGCACAAGTTTTGCACCAGGGAATATCGCCTCCTAGCATGGAAGGTGGATGCCTTGACTTTTCCCTGGAACTCCCTCTTTGTGTATGCATACCCTCCTCTGACCCTTCTTCCCAAAGCTCTGATCAGAATAAGAGAGGAGAGACCAAAGGCCATCCTCATCGCTCCAGATTGGCCCAGACAGCATTGGTACCCCTTACTGCGCAGTCTGACCTTACAGCCCCCCAAGCTGCTTCCTCTAAGGTCAGACCTCTTGACCCAGGAGAGGGGTAAGGTACTGCACCCAGACCTACAGACTCTCAAACTTTCAGCATGGCTCATGCATTAAAAACTAACAAGAAATCTTTCTTAAGCAATGGGTCCTGGACATCATCACAGAGGACAGAAGGCCCAGCACAAGAAAATCTTATGCAGGAAAATAGAAAATTATTCTGCTCCTGGAAACAATCAAAAGGGGGGCAGTACCTCCCAACCTTCCATCCTGGATTACTTAGCAGAGTTGCTCAATAGTGGCCTCTCCTTCTCCTCTAAAATCCATGCCTTGGCCATCTCTGCCCATTGTGATTCAGACCCACCCCTCTTCTCTCATCCTTTGATTAAGCAATTCCTCAGAGGGGCTTCTATTATCCGGCCTCCCAGAAGACCACCTACTCCACCCTGGGACCTGAATTATGTGGTAGAAAAACTAACCTTACCTCCTTTTGAACCTGCCGCTTCAACATAATTAAAATACCTCTTCTGGAAGACTGCCTTCCTACCAGCTATCACCTCAGTCAGAAGGGTCTCAGAACTTCAAGCTGTCATGGCTGTCGAGCCCTTCATAATTTTCTATGCAGACAGAATCTCCCTGAGGACTAATCCCTCCTTTATGCCCAAGGTGGTATCTGATGTGACCCTTACCCAGGCCGTACACCTTCCCACCTTCTTTCATAACCCTCCAAGCAAGGGAGAAAGAATTCTACACTCACTAGACATGCACAGACAACTCGGATACTATCTGGGCCATACTAAGCCTTTCAGAAAAATTGACCAGCTTCTTGTAAGCCTTGCCCCAAGGGCAGAAAGGAAGCCCATCTCCAAACAAACCATTTCCAAATGGATTTTACACTGTATCCATTTTTGCTACAGCCTACATGGGAAACCCATCCCTAGGTCAGTCCGTACCCACTCCACTAGGGCAACCTCCACTTTCACTGCATTCCTCAGAGGAGTACCTACCAGGGACATATTGGAAGCGGCCGCCTGGACCTCTGTCCATACCTTTACAAAGCGTTACCTCCTACCCCTCTTTTCGAAGTCAAGGGCAGGGTTTGCCAGTGCAATTCTGCAGGGCCTCCTGACCCATACATAGGACTCTTTCCTTCCACCCTTTACCTCAACTTTGGGAATCCTCCCACAGGTAATGACTGCAGCAGTGAAACATGAAGAACATAGTACAGTTGTGTACACTTACCATAAATGTAGATGTTCGAGTGTATTCACTGTTGCACTCTTGATTTCCCTCCCTGCATCCCCCCTTTCACATCTTCCCCTAGGGGACACATACTTCCCAGGGTGGCTCTTGGCCACCAGAACCACTTCTCTCATTTCCCTTGTGCTTCTGATGGGTTAGGGCAAGAAAAACTGATGTAATGATGTCGGCTGCCTTGCTTTAATAGTACTGATGACCTGACTTCAGACTACAGGCGACAGCAGCCGGCACACAAAAAGATTGACTCTGGTGTTTGGGCCGGCCGAGGGCTACCATAGCAGGGATAACCCACAGGTGATGACTGCAACAGTGAATACACTCTAACATCTACATTAATGGTAAGTGTACGCAACTCTACTTTCTTTTCTGTGTACAGAACTCCTCTGATTTCTGTGAAAAATTTTAATAGCATTTTTGGTTGTTCTTTGCATTCATATAGAGAAGATGCTTTGACATCCTCACAAAACAAAAGCTTTCATGGAAATTGAGCAGATCACAGTATTTTTATTTAGTTATTTATTTTTTGTCATGTTTACACATGGTGTTTTTGACTGAGAATGCGCTTAAGGAAACCAGCTATTGGGAAAGTAAGCTGCAGAAATAGGTATGTGGTCATACCTCTCAACTTCTTAACACAAGAAATCTGGACAAAGCGTAAAATAATGAGGGGACAAAGCCCCCAAAATAGGGGTAGGTTTTAAGTATTGCTATTATAAATATAGAAAGTTGCTAGAGCTAAAGGATTTGTGTTTGCATGTATTTTCTGAAGGATATGAAGTTAGTGACTTCAGTTCTCGGTGATTTGCTTTAAAAACCACAAGTTTTTTCAGTAACAGATCAGACCAAAAATGAAGCAAAAATCTAGACATTTTTTGAAAATCTAGACAGTTGAGAGGTATGTGTATGGTTATCCAAACTGAAGGGGAAAAAAAATTCACTGTACTACTGCTTTGGGTCACTTGTGTTATGCGTGCCTTTCCTGCAGAAGGCTGGGACAGTCTTACTGCCTCCAATTGTGCAAATGGTGTTTCTTATAGTAAGGACTAGAGTATTTACTGAGGTAATTATAGATCTGAAGTAGGAGATTCATTTGTCTGCAACCTGTGGGTTATGGATCCGATATCGGATCCGAACCGGCATGGTTTATCCAGCTATGGATCCGAGCTCTTAGCTCCTCCCCTCACCCATAATGCCCTGCTCTCCCTACATGACCTCAGATCTAGTTTGCCGCGCTGGTAACCAGTTGGATCATCTGAGCTCTTCAGCTAAGTTCTTATAAAAACTCTTATAAAGCTTTAAATTGCTTTTTTGTAGTTAAATTTGTGTGATTGTGTTAGGTTTTCTTTAGTCTTTTGATAGTTTTGGGTTTAAATTTTTACATCTAAAATTTTATTTTAATTCCCTCCCCGGCTGGTTCGGAGTTTTGTTGAGTGTGTTGTTTGGGGCCTTGTGTGTGTGCTAGTTTAGCACTAATTGTTTGTCTTTTTTCTTTGGTAAAAAAAAAAAAAAAAAGACTTTAGTTATGTCAGAAGCCCCTAAGGCAATTTTTTCGAAGTGCTCCGAGTGTGGCCATAAGCTTTCCCCTGCTGATGGCCACACTCGGTGAATTCGATGCCTTGGGGTTGAACACCTCACTTCTGGATGTTCCATTTGTGCAGGGTTCAACCCCAGGGCATTGAAGGAACGGAGGTCGAAGCTGGTCCTGGCGGGACTTCTGCCCCCGGACTCGGCTTCGGCCTCCGCTCCTGTGGTGGGTACTGTTGCTACAGTTCCCTCCTTGCCTGCTCCCCCTCCTCCACCTGGGACTCAACCTCCCGCTGCTGGGTTGGAGGACAGGGAAGCAAGAAAAAAGGACCGGAGAGAGAAGCACCACAAGCGGCGGGCCGAGACCTCCGTTTCGGCCCCGCCAGCTAAGCGGGCTTCTCCTCCGGCCTCCTTGGCTGCTGGCTCCCCCCCCCTCTGCTCCGGTCTCCGGTCTGCTTTTCACCGGGGCCTGAGGAGGAGGAGGAGACCCGATCTCCGTCGAGGCCATCGAGGAGGCACTCAAGGCCTACCTCGGTAGCCTCTTCGAGGTCTACGTATAGCCTTTCCGACGCCGATCTGGACCGGATGATGAGAAGGTTCATCCAGGCCCAGATGCAGATGGGAGTGCTCCTGCCACCCCCCCCCTCTGGGGGGGAGCTTGACCCCATTTTTCAAGCCCATAGCTCCTTCTCCGACCCGCTACCCGGGTTCGGAGCGTTCGGAGCCAGGCAGCTTCAGGGAGCCGGGGGTGGGTCAGCGCCGATAGTACTAGGTACTTCGGAGCCGACCCTGCCCTCGAGTGTTTCGGATCCGACCTCTCGGAGCCTGGCTCCGAGCTTCGGATCCGTGGGACTTAGTGTGCCTTCGGCGCCGTCTGTGTCAAAGCACACTGGTCCCTCGGATCCGAGTGTCTCGGGGCCGGCTCCGATCCACTCTTCGGATCCGAGGGGGAGCCGACTTTCGGATCCTTTGGTCGAGGCTGGCTCCCCTTCGGCTTTTGATGTAGTGGAGAGGGCTCTGTTGAGGGCTTCCGGACCCCCGGCACTTGCTTCGGCTCCTTCCCGCGCTCCATCTGCACTGGGTCAGGCTTCCACCATCCGGCCACTGGGACAGCCCGCTTCAATGCCCCAAGCTGTTCCATTGGAACAAGACACTGCTTGCGAGGGCTCCTCTGACAGCCCCCCTGAGGAAGCACCTCGCAAGCATATGTGTAAAAGGAGGCACATAGACTCCCCCGAGTCTTTAACAGAAGACACGGATTTGGAGGAAGGGGAAGGCTCCCCAAGATCACCCCCCGAGGATGTCTCCTTTGGAGACGTCATGGAAATGCTTCGCATAAGGGGTGGGTGGTCTGCCCCAAGGCCCGTCTACCTCTTGGGTGTCCCCTCCTGCCGACCCCCTGGTGGACCTTATTACCACCAGGGCGTGGAAGGAACCGGACACCGTGGAGCCAATCCCCAAAAGGCCAGACAGAATCCTTAGCCCACCTGCAGACCGTGCCCACTGGAGTAAGGGACCTCCGGTAGATGCCATGTTGACGGCAGCAGCCACCAAGAGGGAACTCGCCCAGGAGAGTCCCTCAGTCCATCCTCCGAGCAAGGAGTCTCATATGATGGACCGCTTGGGGAAGCGAATGTTTAGTTCAGCGACCTTCTCGGTGAGGGCGCTCAACTATCTGGCACATGTTATCAGGATGCAGCGCGATCTTATTAAATAATACGCTGCATCCCCCCCAGAGTCCATGTCGGAGGAGGACAAACTTTTGCACTCCACCTGTATGGCCACTCTTCGATCCGTGATGAATACCTCTATGTGGTTGCTGTCCCATGCTACTGAGGGAGCTGCTAGAGCTGCAGGAGTAGGCCTAGTCACTAGATGCCAGGCCTGGCTTCGCCATTGCGATTTCACGGAGCCCTTCAAGGCGTCCTTCGCGAACGCCCCCTTTGATGGTTCTGCCCTTTTTGGCAAAACGGTTCGCGACACCTTGACCCAGAGCGAAAAGGATGGGAAGATGCTGTCTGCCGTCGGAATCCGCTTCTCTGTGCCCCAGAGGTCCTACTCTAGGAACCAAAAGGGCCAGAAGAAGATGTGGTTCCGGAAGTCGCAGCAATCCCAACCCGCTCCAGACAACCAGTCCTTCCGTGGCAGAGGAGGACAGGGAGGATGCCGCCCCAGGGGCAGAGGGGCTCCCAGGAATTTTGGGTCCAGAGAACCTTTCTCTGAACAGCCCGCGCAGCAGCCCTGAGGGGTTGCCCGACTGCTCCACTCTGGAGGCAGTCGCGGGACGTTTTTCGGAGCACCTAGCGGCATGGGAGTCCATAACATCAGACCGCTGGGTCCTCCGCATTATATCCAGAGGATACAAGATCCCCTTTCATCACATTCCAAAATTAAGATCCCTCCCCGACGTTCCACCCGGTCAGTGGGAGGCCGCTTCAGCAGAAATTGGCCATCTGCTGGGGAAAAGAGCCATCCAGCCCGTCCCCCCCAGACCAGATCGGATCAGGGTTCTACTCCAGGTTCTTTTTAGTGCCAAAGAAGACGGGGGACCAAAGACCAATTTTAGACCTGTCCCTGTTAAACCTGGCAGTTCCCAAGGAGAAGTTCCGGATGGTCACTTTGCAATCTATCCTCCCCCTTCTGGGAGAGAATCACTGGATGTGCTCTATAGACCTCAAGGATGCGTATTACCACATACTAATGGACAGGCGCTCCAGGAGGTTTCTTCGCTTCCGGCTGGGAGCCAGTCACTACCAGTTCATGGTCCTTCCCTTTGGTCTCACCACAGCCGCCAGGGTGTTCACCAAAGTATTAGCAGTGGTTGCGGCCCACCTGAGGCTTCAGGGGGTGCAGGTCTTTCCGTACCTGGACGACTGGCTTCTTACCGCCCCAACAAGGCATCTACTATCCTTGGCGCGAGACTCCTTTCTTCATCTAGCTCCCTGTCTGGGCATCACGATAAACGTAGCAAAATCCAACCTGGCCCCTACTCAGTTGATAGATTTTATAGGTGCCAGGTTAGACACGAGGGAGTTAAGAGCCTTTCTCACAGCCGACAGAGTTCGGAATCTGCGACTCCAGGTGCGGGCCATCCTCCACTCCAGCTCAGTTCCGGCGGAATTGGTCCTGAGGGCTCTAGGGTCCATGGAGGCAGCGATATCTCTTCTTCCACTCGCCAGGTTCAACATGCGGGTCCTTCAGTGGACACTTCAAGTTCAGTGGTCTTGCCTTGCTCTACCTCTGCATCATCCCATTGCGATCAGCAAGGCTTGCAAGCGGTCTCTCTTGTGGTGGCTCCATTCACAGGATCTCCACGGAGGCCGCCCCTTTTGTGCTTCTCCCCCTCTCGCCACGGTGACCACGGACGCCTCCCGCCTCGGGTGAAGGGGGGGCATTTTGCAGGCCGGACGGTCCAAGGCACATGGAACGACTCTGAGACCTCCCTGCATATCAATGTTCTAGAGATGAGAGCAGCGCTCTTGGCGTTGCGAGCACTTCAGGCCTTTCTTCCCCTTGGAACAATTGCGATTCAGTCAGACAACATGTCGGTGGTCTGGTACATCAACAAACAGGGGGGAACCAGGTCTTATCCTTTATGTCGAGAAGCCATGAGAGTGTGGGAATGGGCGATCTCCACCAACCGCTTTCTCATCGCAACGCATATTCCGGGTCGGTCCAGCATCCTTGCGGACAAGCTCAGTCGCACCATTCTCTCCCCGTACGAGTGGTCTCTCAATGCTCAAGTAGCGAAACGTATCTTCGCACGATGGGGAACTCCTTGTTGCGATCTCTTTGCGTCTCCCTTAAACACCAAGTGCGACAGTTTTTTCGCTCTAATCCCTCCTCCAGGGGATTCCCCGAGAGATGCTCTGGTGCATGCTTGGCCTCCCGGTCTTCTTTACGCTTACCCCCCTTTGCCTCTGATTCTCCAAGTTCTTCAGAAAGCCTCTCGGTTGGGGTGCAGAATGATCGTCATTGCCCCATTCTGGCCTCGACAGATCTGGTATCATAGAATCATAGATTAGTACTAGGCTAACTGTCCTCATGGGCCATTTTAAGCCTAGCCAATTACCCCGTGTGAGAGTCAAACCCTGCACCTTGTGTTTCTAAGGCAAGCACTTTAACCATCACACCAACCTCCCACCATTCCCTTACCTAAGGTCTCACTCGGTGAATCCACCTTGGATTCTAGATCCCATTCCGGATGTGATATCACACCTATCGAACCTACCAACTCCGAATCTGGACAGCCTGAAGCTAACTGCTTGGCTGCTCCAGTTCCACTCCTAATTAGGACTCCCGGTATCTCATCCCCCGTTAAGGCCATCCTGGTAGCGGCTCATAAACCATCTACCAGAAAAGTTTACCGCAGTAAATGGAAACTATTCTCCATTTGGGCAGAGCGGCAGGGTCTAGATCCCTTCACGGTTCCCCTTCCTCTGGTGCTAGACTTCCTAACCACTCTTTTTAATGATGGTGCCAGTAGTTCAACGGTTAAAGTGCAGCTTGCGGCCATTTCTCACTATCATGTTGGTCATGACTCTGGACCTCTTATGTCCGCCAAATTATGTAAAATCTTCCTAAAAGGCACCTTTCTCCTTAGACCCCTTGTCAAGCAGGCGGTTCCACCATGGGATCTTTCTTTGGTTCTTCAGGCCTTGACCCCTCCCCCCTTCGAGTCTGCGGCCACAGTAGATCTTAAATTCTTGTCCCTCAAGACTGCTTTTTTAGTAGCCATTACTTCGGCCAAAAGGGTTTTGGAACTTCAAGCCTTATCCATGAAGCCTCCTTACTTGGTCTTCCATCCGGACCGTGTATACCTCAGGACCCAATCCCTCCTTTCTTCCTAAGGTAGCTTCAGAAGCAAACATTAATCAGTCCATTAACCTCCCTGTTTTCTTTCCTAAATATCAGAACAAGGGTGAATACAAGCTGCATTCCTTGGATGTTCACAGGCAGCTTCGTTTTTATCTTAACAGGACAGCTGGTCATAGGCAATCCGACCAGTTGTTCATTGCCTTTGCCAAATTCAATCTGGGTAAGCCAATTTCCAAAGTCTCCTTGTCACGATGGATTTCGCAGTGTATTCTTTTAGCTTACCAAGCTTCTGGGAGGCCCGCACCGGAGGGAGTCCATGCCCATTCGACCCGGTCAGTTTCTACCTCAGCGGCCTTTAAAGCTAGGATTCCTCTGGATGACATTTGTTCAGCAGCCACTTGGGCTTCATCTCATACCTTTATTTCTCATTACAAGTTGGATATCACATCTAGAGGTAGAGCATCCTTTGGCTCCGCGGTGTTCCGGAATATCCTTCCATGACGGCCGCCCAAGATTCAGGTAGCTGGGGACTCTGTCCCACAGGTTGCAGACAAATGAATCTCCTACTTCAGATTTAGAAGTTATGTACTTACCATAACGTTCCATCTGAGTAGGTGGATTCATTTGTCTGCAACCATCCCACCCTCCTATCCCCCTGACCTTGTCAGTTTCCTGCATATTATGTGTTACCCTTTTCTAGGGTATTTTGATTCAGGGCAAACTCGATCTGAGGTCATGTAGGGAGAGCAGGACATTATGGGTGAGGGGAGGAGCTAAGAGCTCGGATCCATAGCTGGATAAACCATGCCGGTTCGGATCCGATATCGGATCCATAACCCACAGGTTGCAGACAAATGAATCCACCTACTCAGATGGAACGTTATGGTAAGTACATAACTTCTAATTATCCAGTGGCCACTTAAAGCATGGAGGAAGAGCATTATATGGCATTTACTTATGTTAAGGGATTTGGAAGTATTTTTCATGCATGAATGTTCTGCTTATGCTGTTCGTCAAAACTGTTTTTCTCATTCAAGCATGCAACCATATTTCAAAATTACTTTTTTTTGTGATTTTATTACTGTAGGCAGTGTTTGTGTGATTGTGTAGTACAGTTTTACATTTTGAATCACGTAGTGAAGCAGAACACCTTCTCAACTTTCTTGATTTCATAAGACTCATTGCTGTGCATTCTGCATGAGCCGCTTTGTGTGACACTTCTACAGCCAAGTTACATTTTCTTCATCCACCTGTGGTTCAGTTCATTTATTTACTTTTTCTACCTTATTCCCCTCCCAGCTATCAAGACATCCTTGCCCAACCCACTATTGACCCATTTGATTCCCTCTTCAGGAGAGAGCCAACCCATTCATTTCTTGCTAAAGTGGGAAGCCTTATAGCGCATTTGGTCCTAGCTGGGATGAGCACTAACTGTCCCATTTATTATCTTTTACAGGTGAAAGTTGGAGTCTATAGGCCTTTATTTGTGTAACAGATACCATAGGTTCATAGGTGTGTACTAGGCTAATGGCCCTGGAGCCTATATAAGCCTAGCCCAAGAAGATTCCCTGACATCATGCCTCCCAAAGTTGCTTGGCCCACTGAAGTGATCCCGGGATGAACTTCCTATTGCCCATCCACTCGTCAAGATTTCTCTTAATGCGGGCCAGTGAAGTGCTCTGCTTGACGTGAATGGGAAGCTTGTTCCAGAGTATGGAAAGTCTCTGGGTTAGGAACCTGTCCCTCCAGCATGTTCTGCTTATTGTGGTAATGAGGTTTAGGTCCCTGGAACATGTGACATGGAGGGATTGGGGTTTCTTTAGGTGTAGCATATCTAGCAGCTCTGGGTCAGACATTGCTTTGTAAGTCGAGCAGCGATCGCCTCTAAGTAGGCGATGAGACAGAATATAGCTAGAGTTTTTTGAGTCTGTCCATATAGGGCATGTGTCTAAGGCCTAAGATCCTCTTAGTGAGATATTTTTGTGGCCTTTCCAGTTGTAGGTGTCCAGTGAGGTACATACCAAATGAGGCATTGTATTCTATAATAGGTCTAATGAGGAGGGATTATGACCTCTTTCTTCCTGGATGAGAAACCTTTTGTAATGAGATGTGCCACATAGAAGGACTTTCTGACTACTGTGGCAATGTGGTTATCAAAGGAGAGATTGATGTCAACCTGTGTCCCCAGGTCTCTTATCACACCTTCAGTGTTTAGTGGACTACTGCCCATGTGGTAACTCATGGGCACCTAATTTTTCCCAAAGGAAATGACAATGCACTTTGTGGCATTCAGCTTAAGGCCATGGTTCTGGCACCAGTCATTGGTGTCAGTGAGGTCTTTCTGTAGAATGTCTACATCGGTTGGAGATCAATAATGGCTCCCAGTTTGCAACCATCTGCGAACTTCGTCAGCCAGAGTCCCTTTGTATTGGCTTGAACTTCAGAGAAGTAGATGCCAAACAGGATTGGACCTAGGATTGATCCTTGTGGGGCACCCCTAATAATTGGTCGGTAGTCAGATTTGGAGTCCTCTACTTTCACAATGAGAGTTGTATCAGTGTGCCAGTTGGCAACCCATCTTATGACATAAGGGTTTCTGCCTAGTTTAGTGAGTCTATCTATGATTCCTGAGTGAGGGATGGTGTCGAAGGCCTTGGCAAGATCTAGGTAGGCTGTGTGAACTACCTTGCCCTCATCCACAGCTTTGGTGACAGACTCGAAGTCCATCAGGTTGAGCAGGCATGATCTTCCTTTCACAAACCCAAACTGCATGGGGACCAGAGTTTGGAGATTCCCTATGTCCTTATTTATAAGGCCCATGATGATGCGCTCCACAGCCTTACATATCAGACTGGTCAGGCTAATGGGGTGATAGTTCCCAGGGTCTGTAGTCGCTCCCACTTTGTGGAGTGGGATGACCATAGCAGTGCACCATTCGGTAGGAACAAAGCCTGAAATGAGGCTGTGATTGAACAGGGTACTCCGGTGTGGTGCCAGTTCACTTTGTAATTCATGTAGAACACAGCCAGGGATATTATCAGGTCCAATGGAAGTTGTATTCTTGGCTTTGGACAGTGCATTTTTTACCTGTGTAGCCGTGATGATAGGGACCACTTAAACCACTGTTAAGGGGAATCTCCTACAAGCCTCTGCACAACCTTGGAATGCCTTTTTGGCCTGTGTGTAACACAAGCCATACTGACCCAGTAGCTGTTACCGGCAATCCTTCAACCCTCCTGTTGGGGTCCTCCCAGTATGGATGAGGTAGCAGGGACTGGTCACTTCCCACCATCCTGCTTCTGTCCTTCTCATATCTAAATCCTCTAACCTGACCCTCTAGCACAGAAGGATAAAGCCCTGATTGCACTCCTGGTGACCCATATTCGACTAACAGCACTAGTGTTGAAGGGACCAGGCAGGAATGCATGGTAGGGAGTGACTGACACCAGCCCACCCATCCTTGGAGGGAAGAAGGGAGGGAATCAGCCTGGCTTGCTGCAGTTGTAGTGTGGTGCCTGGTGAGCTCCATTCTGTCAGCTGGATGCTGCTTTGTCAGGAGATTGTGCAGGGACAGGAGCGTTCATAAACTTCCTAAACGTAGTTATAGTGGAGCTCACAAGAATGCTTCATGGGTGCAAATAGAACAATCTACAGGATCTGCAGACAGGCCTATTCCGTAACACCCGATTCTTGACTCCACTGGGGAATGAATGGGCTGGTGGACTCTTGGGTTAATTGAGTGCAGGAAGGGGAGCCATTGGGCTGATCCTGTGGACAGTTTTAATATATATATATATATATATATATATATATATATATATATATATATATATATAAAAAGTGGTTAATCAGAGTTTCAGTTTTAATGCAGCATTTGCGTTGGTGGTATACTGTTTTGCCTTGCTGCATTTTTTTCTGTGCTTTTTTTTTTTTTCACCAGCATGCCTGCCAATCACTGAGCCTTCCCCAATCAGCCTATAACATTCCTTCCAGAGTTTGAGTATTTCCCAGTAAAGGTAAAAGTAGGCCTTTGGGGGTTGTCATCCATCCATCCATGGTGCTGTTTTTGCTTTCTCCAGCATGCCATTAATGAGGCTTTTTTTTTGTCCCTAACCCAATCCCTTATGGCTAAAAAGTGCACTTGCCTTATCATAGGAATGTTCCCACATCCTCACTGTTCTTGTGCATATTGCCTCACACTTGCCCATGAAAGGGTACCATCACTGGCGTGGGATTGCCAAGAAGACATCCCTGTAACCTGTGGTTATGGTTTAATGTTCAAGCCCCCACTTGTACTTGAGCAGGTTTATGTGAATGGGACCACCTTCTGCCTCCCTCAGGCAAATGCTGCTCCCTTCCATCCTCCCTGACTCTCACCTGTAGCACCTCAGCCACCAATTGAACTGTAGTCATTTGGGTAGCAGTTAAGGCTCTACTCCTCTGCACTTCAAAGCCAGGCTCACCCTGCTTTATTTTCATAGCTACTGTTATTTCCAAGGACATCTCAGAAAGCTCTTGTGCTGTGTACTTCATTATATTTCAACCTAAATAACTCCAAGAACTATGGAAGAGCATTACTTATATGAGCTAACTGCGACAGGCCAAACATTTTTTGGTTTTGACCATTTGTATGGGCTGGGTGTCTACCTTTTATATCTGTTCATTGTCCAGATCCTTATCACACATTCTTTGTTGACCACTCATTTTCTTTTGTCTGGCAATGGAAGCACTATTCCTTTGTTGTTCAACTTTTAAACCTTTTCTCCTTTGACATTCTTTGGAGTGTACATGAAAGCCCAGAGTTGCTGCACTTTGCGGAGAAATTATAATTTTTGTTTTTCCACAGTGTGATCTTGATCCTATTCTGCTGCTTTTGGGTGAAGTTGGGCTTTTCTCTGACTTTAGGGTTAAACCATTTTTTCCTGCTGTTTTCTTCCTGTTGCCCACCAGTAGGTTCCCTGCTGCCCATCATTTTTGACTTGGAGTATGTCCTCAGGGATATTTCCTTCTTAACCTCCCACAAAAGGGAAACATGCAATTACAAATGCAATATCGCCTACTGATCTGTTTTTCCTTTCTTATGTACTAGGTTTAATTCAGTAGAAAACAAAAGCTAATTAATTTGGATCTGCTGAGTATTCATAGTAAGGACTGTGGTTCAGTTTCATCTAGGATTGCTATTCATTGTTAATGACCTTCTGTTATTTACAAGATATCATGTAAGTATTCAGTTTCCAGAAAGTTAAACGATTACCATTTTATAGCTTTGCATTTGCAATGGTTAATGACATCACAATTTTCTGATTATCACAAGACACCATTCAAGACTGTAATTTTAATGGCTGATGATAAAAAAACAACACCCTCGTTTGTATTATAGTTGATAAGCAAAAATATGGCTGTGTTATATAACACTGAAACAAAGAACAAATTCATCAGATGACCCACAGCATGTCACCAAAGTTGCTTCCCATTTGTGGGATCATGACTGGCAGAATGTATGAAAGCACTAGTCCTGTAGGAGGCTGTGTTGAGCAGGAGTAGACTTATTTTTCTTACTGGGTGTGAAAGGGATACAGAGAACAGAGCATTTTACTCTAAATTATAGACTGTATTTGTTGGTACCATGAACTTACTAGCAAAACATTAGTAGTCTTGGAGATGATTTTAGAAACCTTACAACACTGAAGCTGCTGCTTATACTGCTCAAAAATGAACCTGGATTTAGAATTCATGTATATAAAGGTAAGTGTGTAATGTTTTCTATGTAATGCTAATATGAGATAAAGTTGCATTGGCCTTATAGAGCTGCAAAGTTTTGTCATGGTTGTGTTTTTATTGGTTTTGGCTAGTTAATACAGTAAAACTGCAGGGGACTTCACTGACATCATAAGCTTTTGTTAGGTATATCAAACCACCATATACTGCTTTGTATGTGACGTGTTCTCTTCATGGGTACTTTGACTGGGTTTGCAATTGATCTTTGTAAAATAGTCTAGCTGCAAATAAAAGCTGTAATAAGGGTGACACCGTTGAGTAAGGTGTAAATCAGTTTAACATCAGCACTCAATACATCTGTGCAGCTTTAACTCATATGGCGGTTGTTTTACCTCTTTGTTGTTATTAGCTCTTTCTTGTAGTTTCCATCTTTGGGAGGTGGTGGATGGAAAAGTGATGTGTTTCCATGCCACGAAAGCACTTCATGCCCCTAAAAGTAAAATGTTCTATTTTAAATATATATATATATATATATATATATATATATATATATATGTGTGTGTGTATGTATGTATATATATAATCTATATATCTATATATCTATATATGTATGTATATATATATATATATATATATATATATATATATATATATATATACACACACTGTGTGTGTGTGTGTGTGTGTGTAAATGAGTGCAATCATTCAGTCTGTTCAAATGCTGCTGTGAATATCACTGATAGTTAACAGAACATTTGAATATGCGAAATGTTTGACATATACCCATGTTAAAAATATATATATAATTTGTCATGAGTACGAGTGTATATGCATTCTCTTAAAGAACTCTGAAGTTAGTTTCACATCTCAAGTCTGGATCATATCTCTGAACCTCTTAATACAAAAAAATCTGGACAAAGCCTCAAAAATAGGGACACATTTTAAATATTGGTCTTATAAACTTAGTTAGAATAAAAGGTGTTGTATTACTATGCATTTATTGAAGGATATGAAGTATGAAACTCGAATGACTGTCATTATTTAGTGAAATCTTTCCTCGCTGATTTGCCACAAAAATCCAGGAAATCACAAATTTTATGAGGAGCAGACTGAAAATATGAGGCAAAAATCTGGACATTCTGTGAAAATCTGTACAGTTGAGAGGTATGGGATTCTTTTGGATTAAGGAACATTTTCTTCAAAGTTTTTCATTTTTTTAATAGAAAATTGGATTGTATAACGTTGTCTAGTATTTTGCATTTGCCATCTGGATTGAGAGGGATGGTTAAAAACATTGTTGAATATCCAGAAAGATCAGATTGTTTGTGGGTACTAGTTTCAACCATTGCAGTCTTAATTGATGTCTGCCAGCAGGAGCTGTTCTACATTCAGATTATTTAAAAGAAAGATTTGAAATTGATTCACCTCTGTTTTGATAGCAGTTGTGCATTAACTCTGCATTAGATTGTGTGTGGTTCGTATTTCTTCTGGAGAAGATTTTAATGCACTCCACAATATGAAAGCAAGGTAACCGAAGCCAGAGTTGAATTCATGTAGTTCATAGGTAGGTACTAGGCTAGCAGCCCAAGGGCCTAAGTAAGCCTAGCCAACAAGGTTCCCTAGCTTACGCCACCCAAGAAAGTTATTTTCCTGTGCCCTTGTTGAGCAGAGCCACAGAAGTGATCCCCGGGGTGTATTTCACTAATAGTTAACTTGGGAAGAGCAGCTTGAGTATATTTTCGACATGAGTGCAAGTTTCTTACTGAGATACTAACATTGCTACTGACTGTGTGCAAGCTGAAAATCATTTGATAATTTTTCTTGCATTGTCTATTTGAAGCTGTATTCTCCAGATCAGATTATTTATAAATTAAAAAAATATATATATTAAGGCTATTAGATTCCTCAAAATTAGATGGGTACAAGCGATTTATACTAGGCTTATTATAAGCGTAGGTGATTCTGTTGGAACATTGCATCTTCAGACAGCGTGTATATTCTGCTTTGTAACTGTCTCCCCCCAACACACACACACACACACACACACACACACACACACACAATCACATCAGTGAGATGGAAGATTGTCCATTTTTAATTCTGTTGTATTTTTCAAGGTTCATTCTAGACCTAATTTGAAAGTGCACTGTTTACTGTTGGTTTATCACAGATAGGCAAGTATCTAACTAAGCAGCTATCTATCCGGGACAACGTAGACATGATGGCCAAGTACAATTTCTCTTTTTTTGTAACAAGCAGGAATGAGCAAATTTGTCCCACTTGTTACATTAACAGTAATCACTGCTTTTTTAATTCAGCAAGATGTATATTAAAGCATATCAAAACCCAAGAAAAACATAAGTGCTTCTTAAAATATCTTAATGTTTCTTTTCTTTCCTTTTACCGAAGGATGTCTTCTGTTGGCTGCTTCAACTTCTTTACTTTAACCACAGAGTAACTGACCTGTTGCATAAAATTCAGTTGATATGATCAGGGAACTCTGGGTATAACCTACAGATTTCATAAGTAAAGTGCTGGAGTGCACTTAAAATGTTACTTTGGTGTGTTTAGGAAGAGTAATAGGGGGTAACATTTGGTTCTAGTTGTTGGTGAGTAACCCTAATTAATATGCCTTTCTGTGAGTTATGGAAAATTCTGATTTTCATGCAACTAAGAATGCACATGACACATGGATGTGGGAGTATTTCTCATTGATTCACTTACTAAGGAGTTGGAACCTCCCTTAACCCCCCCCCCCACACACACACACTCTTGTCTTAAAAGTGGTGAAGTTAAGGGGATGGACACCAGCCACCCATACTAATGGAATTAATAAATTAAGTCAGATGTCTGCAAGCAGCATTCTTGTTTAGGATTTTATTGCACAGTTGAGTTTGATGTTTGTATGAAGGAATATTTTAGAAGTTATGAGAGACATGTAATTTAATATAGACTCTTTGAACTTAGGCTTTTGGACAGGTGTTGCAGTGGAGATTATATATGTGGGTGTAAATTTTCTCTGATTTTACAAATGGGATGTGTGCTGAATTATGCTTACCTGCTGCAAATCAGTTGTCAAATGCTATGCTGGAAGTTGTGGTACACTGTTTATGATGTGTTACTATTACTGGAAAAAAATGTCATTGTTTAGTATGTTAGTTTTGTCTGTGTGGTACTTCACACTGTGCTTTCCCTGACAAAAGGTCCATGGCTCAGAGGGACTCGCCAGTTTAGGAACACAGTAAATATGTAATCATAGAATTTATGTGCATTGAATTTTATAATGTTTACATATTTACAATATTGTTCTAAAACAGTCCAGTTCAAAACAATAGCTAGAGCTGAGATCATGGTTGTCTTTCAACCCTGTAACTGGATTGAAAGGCTTACTGTTCAGTATCTTTACATCATGTTAAAAAACTCACTTAACATTTCCTTTCATAATCTGGGATGTTAAATAGGTTTTGATGACCAGTACATGGTATTAGTAGATGTCTAGAGGATGGTGCAAATTTGTGGTGGTATGTTTTGTTTGTCACACACTGAAAAATCTTAGCATAAGTCCATAATAATGTCTCTTGTTTTTTTCAGTTATTTTCTGTTTGAGAAGCAGTGAATGGTGTGTACAGTGGAAACAAATTTGCCTTTACTGCAGTTTATTCCTACCTCAGTCATGCCCACTGTAAGGTGTGTTTATTTTGTCATACACTTGCTTTACTCATCTCTTCAAGCCATGTGGTCTTCATTTTTGTTTCCAGCCCATTTTTCCTTTATTGTTGTAATCGGACTGTAGGAATCTGCTCAGTACAAGAGATGGGGGATCATGGCAGCTATTGACAACTTGGGTAATGCACTTACGTTTTACAATTATATGTTCATCATGTGGATCACTGCAGCCAGTAGTCTTAATACTATTATAAATAGCCAGCCGGCTTCCAAAGCCTCAGGGAATGTTTCACAATCTCAAACCTTTAAGTCAGCTTAAGCGCTGATGGTCAGCTCGCTCTTTCAATTTTTGAGCAGATAAGATCCCTTCAGATTGCAAAAAAAAACTTCTACATTTTATTTTATGACAGAGACTAACTTTTTCTGTAGAAATATTTAATTTAATCTAGGAAAAATAGTTGTGATTTTTAGTAACTTTTAAACAGGACCATTACTTTTTGGGGTAAAATGTAATTTTCTGATGTAAAAGTTGACTCTTTGTTTCTTTTTCCTCCTGGGAAAATTCAATTTTTACCTGTTGCCTGTTTTACTGACTACTGCTACCAGGCTTCCCCATGAATCTGATGTCTTTTTCAGCTTACTGTGGAACAACCTACTGTTTACTACTGTAAAATTATGTATTAGTAAATGGTTAGATTGAAGAAATACTCTAGAAGTGGCAGCTTGGTCCACTGTACATACTTCTACAAAGCACTATCAACTAAATTTCTTATCCATGTCTTTGTCCAGCTTTGCTTGAACCATTCTCTAGGGGTTCCTGGACCCTTATCCTTCCTCTTCCCAGTCAGTTTAAGCTACGGTAGTCTACCCATGTAGTTAAGACTCCTACAGCAGTGATCAAATGATAAACGTAGTCCAGTTGTGTAAGTAAACTCAGCCTAACAATAGTTGTTCAAATGAGCACCGCTGCACTAGCTTTTCCCTTCAACGTTCCGTCCCCCTATTTTTGTATGCTTTTGTTGCCAGGGTGAGGACCTTTATTTTTATTTTTCTAACATTAACTTGTTTAGGGCTCCAGCCTCCCTTTCACAGTTGTCATGACAGCTCTGATGGGCTTGGCATTCAAACCAGTATTTTTCTTTGGCTCTTCTTGAGATGGTTAACAGTTTGGGGCATGGAAGGTGTCCTTATGCTTTTGAAACTTAGCATGATAGAACTTGTATAGCTAAATATGCTGCAGCAGTGATCATTCAGATATCTACAGTTATGACAAGTTTACCTGTACAACCATACTTTTTCTACCTCTGAATAATAATTCATTTTTCATTGCTTGAGAATGATTAGTTGCTAGAGAAGGCATAACTAACTCCATCTCTCCCATTTTGGAAAGTGAAACTAAGAACCTGTTGTGGGAGAAGATCCCAAGGCCTTCTAATTTTCCTGACATCAAAGGCAAGTGTGCAGCCTGCTGAGTCAAGAATACTGTTAACTGAATTGAGCATTGAAGGTACAATCCTGCTGTCTCTTGTGTTCCATTTTAGTCTACAAGTTGTCCATTGGGTATTATCCTCCCTATAGGCTTCAAGCATAAGGCTTTGCCTCGCTTTCATTAGTAAGCTTCGTGTCTGTCCCTGTGTCGAGTGTAGTGTTGAGTGTGGCACATCTGTTTTAAATTCATCACCACTGACAGTACTTTAAGACTAATTTGATCACGTGCAGATAGCTGCTGACACTGTTATGGTCTGTCAGATGCTTGCACTTGCACTTCCCATAGGTCAGATGCCCTCAAACCTCCTGTTTTTTATCCATATGTATCACAGACTTTGTTCTCTTGCTTAGCCATCTGACATTGACAGCAACCAGCATTAACTCCGTTCCAGTTCATTTGGGAGGTGGGTACTATTGCATAACGATAAAGGGTGATGATAACTTATAAATGTGTCTGCTTAAAGTGATTTGTTCATAAACCAAAACTTACCTTGCCATTACAATAGATAGGGTGAAAATGATGGCCACTTCCTGTACTATCATTGAATATTTTTGGCTTTTCATTTTTATCTAGGATTGTGCCAAGAAGATGACTAGTAAACTTTAAACTCCATAACATCAGCTTAGGGGGAAGTATAAGGTCCATCTGTAGACTTTAATGGACATTTCACCTTGCATGAGCAGAGATGCATCCATTAAAGTCTATGAATGCAACTTATGTTATCCCTAAGTTGATGTCTTGTAGCATTACATTAAATTTATTTGGCTGTGGTTTAATAAAGTTTACAAAGTTTTTTTTTATATAAATGCATGTAATTTAAGTGCATTGTGGCACTTAACTGTCTAAGTGCCGCAATGTACCTATTAATTTGAACAAATTACATTAGGTTAGACCTCAAAGGGTACCTGAGATCATGTGCATGTATTGTTCTTATGTTCCTGTTGAGACTAGCTGCTCATAATGTCCATTTTCCTGAATAGGGACTGATGTGTTTTTCACATTGCTTTTTATTGGCCGTGGAAGATGTCTGTCTGGTCTTTGTGTCACCATCTTGGTATCTCCAAATCCACATTCCTTGGTCCTCAGTCACTAGTGTCATTTAATTTATTTTATTTATTTACATTTGTTGACAGTGTCCGACTGGACGTAGGTCCATTTTCAGCGGAGGCCCAGGGAGAAAAGCTCCACAGTTAAAATATACAGACAGTTACATTGGATTTACATAGCAATTAATTACAAACATAGTTACAGATGAAGAACATAGTATATCAGTAGACAACTATAATCTTTATCTGCGAAGTACATGACAGACATTAACAATTGTTACAATAAGAAGTTCCTGCTGTATAATAAGTAGTAGGCTTATGAGCATCCGAGCTTGCTATAATCAAGGTAGTTAGTGGGGTGGAAAGAAAGGTGGTTGGATGGGGTGGGTGATATTACAGTGGGAGTTGCAAGGGCATAGCCAGCATGTTTTTTAGGTGTGCTTTTAGTAAAGTTTTGAAGTGTGTGCATGATGGTATGGAGGTAATTGTGGGTGGGAGGGAGTTCCATAATTTGGCTATGGCACAAGAGAATAGTGCTTCACCGGCAGAGTTATTGGCTTTAGTGATCTGCCAGTGATTTTTGTTGCTGGATCTTAGTGGTCTGGTGGTGCGATAGGTTTGGAGTAGATTCTGGAGGGATGGGACATTTAGTGGATGGTTTACTAGTTTGTGGGCGAGTGAGAGTTGATACCATTGAAGGAGGTGAGGGAGTTCAAGCCAGCCCAGTTCAGCAAGTGAGAGACAGTGGTGACTACGGTAGGATGCCCCTGTGGTGAATTTGGTGATTTTGTTGTAGCAGGTCTCTAGCTTGTTTAGATCACATTGCCTTAGGTTGGTATATATTGGAGAGGCATAAAGTAGGGTGGAGATAAGGTGGGAATTTGCTACTGAAATCTTTGCTGCTTTGGTGAGAAGTTGCTTATTTCTGTAGAAAGCTTTTTTGTGGACTTTTTTTATGGTCATGGATATGCGAATGTCAAATTTTAGTTTATTGTCTATTTCCACTCCTAGTAATTTGGTGTGTTCTGTTGGGTGTATAGTGGTGTCTTTTGCTGTGATGGTAAAGTGAGAGTTGTTTGGAGTACGTTTGTTGGGTTGGAAGATAATTTGTTTAGTTTTGTTTGGGGCTAAGTATTAATTGGGCATCGGATAACCAAGTTTCAACAGAGGAAAAGACTTCCTGTGTGACATTTTGTAGTGTGGGTAGGGACTGGGCTGAGCAGATGATGGTTGAGTCATCTGCGTATTGTATGAGTGTGCCATGTTTGGTGGCAGAGGCTAGATTATTGGTGAAAATAGAGAAGAGTAGGGGTCCAAAGATGGATCCTTGGGAAACCCCTATAGAGACAGGTAGTTGTGGAGATGTCATT
Source organism: Protopterus annectens (assembly GCF_019279795.1). Classification (NCBI taxonomy): domain Eukaryota; kingdom Metazoa; phylum Chordata; order Ceratodontiformes; family Protopteridae; genus Protopterus; species Protopterus annectens. The sequence goes on along the minus strand of NC_056740.1, from coordinate 387,705,672 downwards.
CTGCCATACAACGGATTGTTGGTGGTCAGACAGGTAACTCTGAAACTCTGTGACTAATTGAGAGAAGGATAGGTTATTGAGGACAGAGATGAGTTTTGTGTGGGACCATGTCAAATGCTTTAGATAGGTCTAGGAAAGTAGCAGAGGAGAGATAGCCATTGTTTTTATGCTGAAGGATAGTGTTAGTAAAGGAGAGTAAGGCAGTGGTGGTGCTATAGTTTAGTGGGAAACCATGCTGAGTATTGGAAAGGAGGTTGTTAGTAAGGAGGTAGTCTGAGACCTGAGAGTGAATGCATCTCTCTAGTATTTTGGGGAGTGGAGAGAGAATAGCTATGGGGTGGTAATTGGTTAGTTCTGTGGAGGGGCCGCCTTTGTGGAGGGGAATTATATGTGATACTTTCCATAGTGTGGGAACGTAACTTTCTGACAGAGATCGGTTAATCAAGATGGATACTGGGTAGGCCAGAGCATCAGCTGCGATTTGTAGGTATTCACTTGGGAGGTTATCTCCTGCTAATTTGGTGGGCTTAAGATTAGTTAAAAGTTTTTTTATGTTGGAGGTAGGTACAGGAGAAAAAGAGAAGGCAGTGGGGAGATTACTAGTTGAAGGTGTGGGTTGGAGGGGAGGAGGGTTGTGTTTAGCTAGTGATAGTACGGTTTGTGTGAAGTGTGTGTTGAATGAGGTAGCAATATTTTTGGAGAAGTGAGGGATGTTAGGAGGAGGAGTACTGACTTTACCTGGTTGGAGGATGGAGTTTATGGAGTACCAGAATTGTTTGGCGTTGTGTTGGGAGGAGTCTAGGGCAGACTGGTAGTACTGGAATTTGTCCTGTTTTATTAGTTTTTTGACTCTATTGCGTAGTTCTAGAAATTTCTGTCTAGTTGAGGGGGTTTTGGTTTTGCAATGGTGCTCTCAGGCTTTATCCCTGTTTTTCATTTCTGAATTAGTGGTTTTCTGTAGCCATGGGGTGGGTTGTCCTTTGGTTCTGGAAAGTCTTATGGGGGCATGGTAATTAAGGATGCTCAGGAAGGTAGTATTAAATTCAACTGCGTCATCAAGACTGAGGTACGTTAGAGGATGCCAGTTACATTCTTTGAGGGATGAGATGAATGTGAATGGGTTAAAGTTTAGTTTTTTTACATATTTGACAGTAGATAACAGGTTTAGCTTGGTATAGGTATTTTTTGAGTAGGAATGTTGGGGAGTGATCACTGAGGCTATCTGCTATTTGAACTAGGGTCATTTGTTCATGGTCAGGGCTTCATCCCTGTGTCACAGAGCCAGATAGATACATCACTCCAGCTTTACTGCTTTTTTTACTGTTTTAACCCTACTCTCTGTAGACCATCAGCCCCCTCCTCACCAGTTGGCCCATTCCTTTTCCTTTACCCATGTACATGTCAGCTCAGGAAGAACTGTCATTTAGACAGCGACCAGGGGCAGTTTGTAATTTTTTTTTCTTTTCTCTCAGGTTCTGTGAGGTTTTAGCTGTGTACACTCAACTAGGCACCAGGGAGGAGTGTGCAGTGGGACATCCATGAAGGGCATCCCCGCGCTTCCACAGTGTGTCTTCCCCTCCAAGCGGCCCTGCCTCTCCTCCAGAGCATGAATAGTGGTCTTCCCAGTCTTCCCCAGGGGAAGTTGCCCTACCATTTGCGCCCCTGAGTGAGCAGAAATTCCTTCCATCCTTGGGAAATGCAAGTGGGCCACATATCTTAATTTCCCCCCTTCCTATCTATCTGTTAGTGTTGGATCCGATAATCAAACTGTTTGCCTTGGGTCTTGGTAATGGTTCAGTTCCTGTTCGCCATGGAGCCAAGCTAATTTTCTGTTACATTGTCTCCGTAACATGTTACTCTTTCTTAAGCTATTGGTCTGATCCTACTCTATTTGTGAATTTTTTCCAAAGGTACTTGTAGGATTACCTTACTAACTGCAATGTGTACATGTTTTTCTGTACTGTACTTTATCATCTTTACCAGTATAAATGTTATTTTTATTGTTCTTGCCTATAAGCTGTACATTTTCAAGTGGTTTAGTTAGTGTATTTAAAAAAAATATATTTATCTTTTTAGCAGTGGATTTTTTTGTTTATACTTGTTCTGGGCCCTGATTTAATTGTGACTGCCCCTTTTCTCCCTAACCAAACTTAATCAAATAATAATTAACAAGTTTCCAAAATATCTGCTTGACCAAATCATTCTTGCAACTCCACCTGCATTCTAGGTATATAACCTCTATTAGTCAACCTTTATTTAAATATTGCCTGCAACTTGGTATGTTAAAATAAATTACGTAATACACAGCACATGAAGTCCAACCAAAAGTCAACTAGCCAGGTATCAGGAGGTAGATAAAAAAAAAAAAAAAATCACATATTAAAATTTAAGAACTAAATTGATCTCAAAATGTCCTGTGAAACTGATGAGGCTTAAGGTAGCTACTAAACAAATACAGTGAATATCTCCCTCAAAGCTGCCTTGGTAGCAAATCATCATAGGTCTGTAGCAAAAAAAAAAAATCTAAAGCTATATGAATGAAGTAAAACCTAGGAGACTGCCGACAGCCCCAGGACAGCTGACCAAGATGGCTGCATCATTAACAGCTGTCATTATGAATGAAGTATAAACCTAGGAGACTGCTGACAGCTGAGCAAGATGGCTGCACTAACAGCTATGTGATATATTTGGTACCTTGGTTTGTAGAACTTCAGACACCATCTCAAGAAGTTCAAAGGTGATGTGACATTTAAACAGGTAGCTGATGTGGAAAACAGTGGATTGAAGTGATATGATTATATCTGGATTATTCTGTAAGGAACCTTGCTGTCCACTTTTGTATCTGCCGCATGCTGTCTGGTTCAGCTCCAGGTAAAGGGGTTTGCATTTGTGTATGTGAGAAATTACCACTTTCACCTTGAACTCCAACCTAAGACCCTATGAGTAATATGGGGAATAAGTTTAAATACCAATGAGGTCTTTAATGTGGAGTGAAAGGCCATGGCATTATTGTTAAGAGGAATTGCGTGTGGACCCATTAACTGACATCCAAATCAGTATGTCCTCTAAATATTGCTCATTTGGGTCCGTGTAAGTCATATTCGTCTAAGGAACGAAGAGTTAAACAGACCGTCTTCAGCATAACAATGGTTATGCTCTATAGTGTTCCATCTCACTGATTAGAGCCATATGCAGGGTGAATAAAAGGGTTCTTAATAAATGATCAAAGACTAATTATTTCGAATGCATCTTGATCGAACTTGACAGCACAAAAAGCAAAATAGCGAAACGGCATATAAGCGAATTCTTTCCCTGGGAAAGAAATCGTTTGGCTGCTTCCATTACTTTGCCATTTTCGTGACTGTAGTGCGATCTCTGAGTTGGTATATTTAAGCAGGGGGGTGTGGGGGGCAAAGCCTCCCACTTTATGTAATGTTTTAAAAAAATTTAATTTTAATTTTTTTTTGTTGTGGAACAGCGATTTTTTTTTTTTTTTTTTTTTTTTTTTTTCCCCCTTGGGGAAAAAATCGCTGTTCTAAGTGTTTGAGATTGTAAGCTTTCGCTTACATGGGTTCAATAAGTCATCATTCGCTTTTTTAAGCGTTCGATGATTTAACATAGACCAGAATAAAACTGGACCCAAAATAAAACCCTTTGCCTGTGCTAGTGGCTTTGAGGGATAAAGCCCTGACTAGACAACCTGAGTTCAACTAGCATCTGTGGTATTTGATGGTGCAAGCACGGAGGATGGGGTATTACATCCTTTGGTGGGAGAGACACATTGGTTGCTGCTGGCTTGTTGCACTGCTATGCTGACACAGCCTCTGCTTGAGGGCAGGGGTATATCCGGATGCAGGGAACTGGTGCATTAAGAGATGTGGGTGTGATTGCCCAAGTTGGTGATGGTAGCCTTTGACGCATGTTGAGATGCATGTATGCATGAACCAAAAGGCATAAGTTGTCCTTACAGTGATGTAAAAGCTGATGTTACCACCAGGAGAGAGGTTAGACCATTTTCCATAAAAACACCCTCATAACGGGAAGCTAGTGAGGGCATAAGAAGCCCCAAGTCTGCCTTTGACACCTCCAGATGGTGCATCCATGAGGGGTGGTTAGCCGCACCAGGGAATGAATGGGCATCATTAAGGGTGGTTTGACAAAATAAGGAGGGAGATGCCAAGAATCCCTCTGGATCCTCATCATAAACATAGGCAGAACATGAATTGACCTCGTATAGTACATTCTCAGCCATACCTCTCAGTTGTCCTTAGTTTTGTAGAATGTCCTTGTATTTTTGCCACCATTTAAATTTTTTAATTTTCTGGTTAAATACTTCAGCATTGTTGACTGATTGTAATCTTAACATTAGTTTCATTCTTATTATTCAGGAAATGCATGTTGATGCAAAACCTCTTCTGTTAACCTAAGGGAATTGTCCCATAGTTTGGGCCTTTGTCCCCTCAACTATATTTGGTGTTCAACAGAAATGTTGAGCAAAGAAGTTGAGAAATGTCAGAGTAGAGTCTCAGAGGTAGGAGGCATACCAGTCAAGAGTCCTTCACAACAAACATTTCCTCAAAAGTTCCAAAATGATTAACCCCATTAGACACAGCAAATGAAGAAGGACTAGGATGGAAGGGTGGATATGTGCACCTCCTCTAAGGAGTGCTAGAAACAGATACTCTCATTAAATCCATTTCTATTGATGAGTCCACTGTGGCAAGGCATCAGAGTTTGAGATCTGGCCAGAAGTTCACCCATTCCTTCCTTTTCATCAACATAGGAGTCCCACAAGGATCTGTACTCATCCTCTAATATTATGTACATTTATTAACAGCATTTATTGTGAGCTACCCACCCTTAATTATATTCTCAACACTATTGTCACATTCATATCTTTCAGATATGAAAAACAAATAACCTCCACAATTCATTGGTTGATATGTGTGGACTAGGCGAATGGCCCTGGAGCCTTTACAAGCATAGCCCATAGGATTACCCTGGCATTGTGCCACCTGACCTTAGTTCCCAGTGCTTCTGTCGAGTAGAGCTACTGGAGTGATCCCCAGGGCGAATATTCTATTTCCCATCCACTCATGAAGATTTCTGTTTGAGTCCCAGTGAGGTGCTCTGTTTGACATGTATGACAAGTCTGTTCCATAGCATGGACAGTCTCTGGGATATGAACCTGTCCCTCCAGCTTGTTCTGTTAATTGTGGTAATGAGGTTGAGGTCTCTGGAGCGTATGGTGTAGAGGGATTGGGATTTCTTTAGATGTAGCATTTCTAACAGAGCTGGGTCATTACTAACCTGGGCGACTGTTGCTCTACACCATTAGTCAACTCCTCCCTGGTTAGATCCAACCACAAACTAATCACCTTGGAAATTCACATCCCTCCCACCTGCCCCACAAAGGTAACCACCATGGAAAACTAATCCAAAGCTAACTTTGAGCTTCTAAAAACAGAGGTGGCTAACTTCATGGCACACACGCAAATAGACAATAGTTGCATGACTGCCGAATCGTACACCAGTGCACTGTACGAACACATACACAAATGGATAGATTTTGCCAAAATCCGAAATGACTTTTGACTTCTCTGAAATTGGCTGCACCACAATAAACTCTCACTCTTTCTCTGCACCAAGATGCCCACTGTCATTCTGTTTGAGACTTGCAAAATGCTTTTCACCTCCTCTTCTCTCACAGCATTATGCTCAGATCATGATCCACTTGCTAATGTGACACAACAAAGATTCTAGGGATTAATTCTCCATCCGGGATTATGTTTACTTAAGCATACCTAATAACATTCCAGTAAAGGTAACAGTACAACTAAAGATAGTGTCTAAAACTTTTTACATTATTACCCAAGTTGCAAGAAAATAATCACTATCGATGTCCTTTTACCTTGTTTTGAATATTCCCTTCATATCATTGCACTTCACTTTTCAAAATCTTCACTTCAAAAAAAAAAAAAAAAATAATAATAATTCTCAGGCTCATTCACCTCAGCCAGTGCTATAAACACGACAGCCTTACCATTAATAAATTGAACTGGCACCCAGAAAAATCCAGGGATTCTTTCCTTCATAATACTCTCACATACAAAGTCTGTTGTTGCCTGCCACTCAAAAAATGCATATAGTTCAAGAACATCTCATACTTCCTTTGGAGCACCGATAACCTCTTGAACTGCCCTCCTTATTTATTTTATTTTTTTTAGTGTGTTACTGGGTTAGTAAACTGATTACAATAGATCATTTGCAGGCAGACCCCAGGTGAAAAAATTCACAAAAAAGTGTATACATATGTCGAAAGTACAAAGTCCAACAGATGATTGCAATAATGATAAAGTATTTAAGGAGAAAAATAAGTGTGGATTAATTTTAGTAGTAAGCATGAGAAGTACATGGCAGATTTGTTTATTTATTGGCATTTGATTACCGGTAAAGTCCACTGGGCTGAAGAGCCCATTTTCAGTGGAGGCCCTGGGAGAAAGCTCCAAATACATAATACAAGCTTGAGCAATTTAAATATAAGTAAAGAGTAAACACAAATGTTCATCGTGCATACAGCTGCAGTCATAACAGATGGGTTTTCCTGCCGTCAGGCGGGTCCTCGGTCGGCCGAATTCCAAAGTCTAGGTCCGGCGTCGGTTGTCGTCACTTCTTCCCTGACATCAGTGCGACAGGAGTATAAAAGAACCAGCCAACTCCATTTTCTTCAGTCTTTCTTGCCGCGCGGTGCCCGAAGCAGAAGCAGTTCGCAAGTGCCGGTCGGCCAGCTCCTGAGATTACGAATATTTTGCAACCGAAGTCTTCTTGAAAGCTAGTAAAAAATAAAAAATGAAACTCCTGCAAATCACGCCAGTCACTGAAAGGTATATATTTATTCCGTTAGCGCTTTCATGCATACAATCAATGCACTTCTTCAGACGGCCATATGCAAAAACAATTTTCATTATATACCCACACCCACCAATACATTGTTAATTACTTAACCAATTAATCAAACAATTAATACATTAAAGAACCATAAACCTTAAAATATGATATGTATAAATACATATCCATTAACCTATTTGTTAATAATAAATACCATACCATACTTTAAAATCAAACATTATTAATATAACTATTCTATAAGAGTATTTTATAAAGACATTTTTTATAAAAATAATGTTACATTTATCTTTCTAAAGCTCTTAACTTCAACAAACACTTCACAGAACACATTTCATTTATACCAGGATAGACATAAGCTTCAGTTTTAAACTGCCATAGAAGCTCTTGCTCTTCGAGTTTAAGGTGCCAGGGACCTTTCAGTGACTGGCGTGATTTGCAGGAGTTTCATTTTTTATTTTTTACAAGTTTTGGTTCGTTTTTGTGTTTTTTAGTATCATGACTGAGTCTAATGATACTCCGCAATCGCAGTCGCTTTTTTCTAACAGCCCTGGAACCAACAGAGGGCTTGGATCATCCGGTGCTTCCAGCCAGGAGATGCAAGCAATCGGAAATCTAACAGCTCTTATAGAACAGTTAACCCGTCGGGTTGACACTCTGGCTCAACAGGTTTTGAGTCAGAACACTTCTAACACTAACAATGGCAATAACAGTAACAGCAATGGCGTGGTTCGTCCACGCACAGGAGCAATTCATCGCCCTGTACCAGTTTGTAATAACAGTCATTCCGGACTTGACAATTTAGACAATTTCGGTTCCGGTGACTTGTTTGGTACAGATTTGTCGAACTCAAAATTATTTTTGCATATGGCCGTCTGAAGAAGTGCATTGATTGTATGCATGAAAGCGCTAACGGAATAAATATATACCTTTCAGTGACTGGCGTGATTTGCAGGAGTTTCATTTTTTATTTTTTACAAGTTTTGGTTCTTCTTGAAAGCTAAGTACCCCGTTGGGGAAACTTTTCTTGCCTCAAACCAATGTCAGACAAAGTTAATAATTGCATTTCATGTGGGAAGCAAATACCGCATAAGGATTTTCATTCCCTCTGCATTCCTTGCTTAGGCCCAGACCACGACGTCTCGGCCTGTCGTTTTTGTGCTACATTCAACAGACGCACCATTAAGCGTCGGGCGGAGTTCGCCCAACACTATTTTGGCAAAAAATGTAATTACATTATGTCGTCGGATACTCCGACTCCAGTTTTGAGTAAAAGATGCAACGATAAGGACCGACATACGAGGTCCGCGGCTTCTACCGACACCACGCCAAAGCCGACTACAGGTGGTCCGGTTCTCAGTGAGGTGCCTACGTAGCCCCTGACTACCAACAACACTTCATTGGCGGTGTCTACTGTACCTGAGGTCGCAGGCTCTTCGGCCCACACCCAGACTACCGATACAGAAGCCACTCTTGGCAGTGAAACTCAGAGTTTAGACAGGTCTGCCACCTCTCAAGGTGTCTTCAGGCCTTCCTCTTCTTTTTCCATCAAGGCTTTCACTAAGTCTAAAGCAGCCATGCATACTAAGAGGCAAGCTCCACAGGGCCCTTCTCAAGGCCCCATGCCTAAAAAACAGATGCTCAAAATGGCTGAGGATTTGATTACTCTTATCAGGGGTTCTCAAACCCCCCCCCCGGACAAAAGGCCCAGAGTGGAGGAAGAATCCCCCTCCTCGGACCAGACCTCTATTATTTCAGAGCATTCTGATGACCAGGAACATTCATACTCCCCTTTTGAAGATTCTGACGCAGAGGAGTCCATTCCTTCTGCCCCCCCCCGAGGATTACTCTTTTGGGGAAACCTTGCATACCTTGAGGGAACACTTCCACTGGGAAGGCCAAGAGTACTCAGACTCCAAGAAAAGGCTTAGGGATTTTCTCTTTCTCCCTCAGCACAGGCCTCTGGCTATACCTCCTGTCTTAGACATTCTAGATGATTTGTATTCGGAGGCCTGCCTTAACCCAGACTCTTTGCCTCCAGCCCCAGTCAAGCCTGACTCACACCAATTCCTATACAAAAGCCATGCGTCTGACCCAGAAACTATCTTACAGGGCCCCAAGGGAATTAAGGCCTCCACTGCTAAAAATCCATTATCTTCACAGAGAGATTCCAGAGCTTTAAAAAGGTGAGGGGAAAAGGTATACACCTCGGCCACCTTAACCATGAGGGCACTAAACTGCCAGTTCCATATGTTAAAGTACCAGCAGTTTCTGTTATCACAGTTGAGAAGCAAAATGTCACAACCTGAACAACCAGACTTGAAGGAGTTGCAGGATTTGATGCATAGTGCAGAACAAGTGGGTAAACATACCTTGCAATGTGGCTTTGATGCTTTAGAGGCCTCATGTAGAGCTGCTGTTACAGGATCAGTCATACGTAGACATGCCTGACTCAGAGCAAACCTTACCAGATCATGTCAAAGCTAAATTACTAGATGCCCCTCTGCAAAAAGATGTATTATTTGGTGTTAAAGCTGAGGAGGTATTAAAGAAAATGGAGGAAAAGGCTAAATCAATGCAAACAGTGAAAGATTTCCTACAGGTACAACCTCCATGTTTCAGTAGAAATTGGCCTTCCAAAAATTGGTCCTTTCCAGCCACGGACAGACACCAAAGAGGTAGATACAGGCGCCCGAGGGGCAGAGGGCAATCTCAAGGATCGTTTAGAGGCAGACAATGGCAAGTGCCTACACAAAGAGGTGGTGAGGATAATTCACAGCCATTCAGAAAGCAGACCCAATGACTTTCCCCTTTGCATGCCAAGCAAGACTCAAATGGCAGCACCTTTAGGCGGAAAACTGGCATTATTTTCGAAAAATTGGCATATTGTCACAAAAGACAAATGGATCTTGGACATTATAAACAGAGGCTACAGATTCCATTTTCACACCCTTCCAAAAATGAGAGGCATGCCAAACCTACCACACAGTCAAAGGGCAGAGGCACAAAAACAAATTTCAGATCTCATGGACATGAAAGCTATTCAAGAGGTACCTACACAAGAACAAGGTCAAGGTTTTTACTCCAGACTATTCCTGGTACCAAGGAAGGGAAAAGACTGGAGACCCATTTTGGACCTATCCATCCTAAACACATTTTTACTCTTGCCAAAATTCAAGATGCTCACATTACAGCAGCTTCTTCCCATGCTGGGCAAGGAGTCTTGGCTGGTAACATTGGACCTCAAGGAGGCATACCTGCATGTCCCAATCAGACAAGATTGCAGAAGATACCCCAGATTTCTTGCAGGTTCAACCCATTATCAATTCTCTGCATTGCCCTTTGGCTTATCTACTGCGCCCAGAGTATTCACGAAATGCCTGGAATCAGTAATTGCCTACTGCAGACTTCGAGGGATACAAATATACCCATACTTGGACGACTGCCTGATCCAAGCGGACAGCAAGCACATACTTCTGAAACATCTGACTTTTGTAATAATGTTGTTGAATTCTCTGGGATACACAGTCAACAAAAAGAAATCAAGGCTAATACCCTCTCAAGCAATAATTTTCCTGGGTGCCAACTTGGACACAAACACCCAGATGGCCTACCTCACACCAGAGAAACAGGGGCAACTAACTCAATACTTCAGAAAACTAGCAAATTTCACCAGGCTTACTGCAAGGAAAATCCTGCAGGCTCTGGGATTCATGGCATCTTGCATCCTACTAATCCCATGTGCAAAGCTGCATATGAGGAAACTTCAATGGTACCTGAAAAATCTATGGTCTCAACACAGCCACAGTTTGGAAACAATAATACCACTGATTCCATGTCTTCAAAAGGAATTTCTGTGGTGGGCTCAAGCATGCCAAAGAAACACAGGTCTCCCATTCTGCAAGCCTCAAGCAAATCAATTCATCACAACAGACTCCTCTGACTAAGCCTGGGGGGCGCACATGACAGATCGGTGCATTCAGGGCAAATGGTCCCAAAAGGAAAGCACCTACACATCAATCAAAAGGAAATGCTAGCAGTAATAAATGCTGTTATAGCTTTCAAAGACCTTCTGCATCCAGGTCAACTATTGATAAGGACAGACAACACCACAGTAATGTGGTACATAAACAAACAGGGAGGAACCCATTCATACCCCCTATGCAGGCTGGCCATGTCTCTTTGGAACATGGCTCTGGAATTACAAATCGAACTTCAAGCACAGTACTTGCCAGGAAGGAAAACACGCTGGCAGACAACCTAAGCAGAAATATGACAGATCCACACGAATGGAAGTTGCATCCTCAAGTTTTTGCAGAGATAATTCAAGCATGGGGAAGGCCAGACATAGATCTCTTTGCCTCCCACAAAAATCACCAATTGGCAAAATTCTGCTCAAAGACTTTTCATCCACAGGCCTGGAGAGTGGACGCACGCTTTCAGTTGGACAACAATGACAGTTTATGCCTTTCCACCTCTTCCTCTGATGCCCAAAGTTCTATTAAAAACCAGAGCAGACAGACCAAAGATGATTCTTATTGCTCCAGACTGGCCAAGACAACACTGGTACCCACTCCTGAGGAGCCTGACGCATTCTCCACCATGGACCCTACCTCTAATGCCTCTTCTTCTGACTCAGCACAGCTTCAAAACTCTTCACAGTCAGCTGAAAACACTCAATCTGGCCGCATGGAAGATTCCTTAACTTCACAACAGACCCTACTCTCCAAGGAGGTGCAGGATGTCATTTTGGAGGCCAGAAGGCCTTCTTCTAGAAAAGCTTACTCCGCAAAATGGAAACGGTTTTGTGCCTGGAATGAGAAAAAGGGCCAGAATCCTGGAATACTGAATTTACCTCAAATATTACAGTATCTAGCTGAGATGCTAAGCAGTGGACTTTCATTCTCCTCCATCAAAATCCATGCCTCAGCCATTTCTGCAGAATACAACACTGATCCTCCTTTATTCTCTCACCCCCTCTTAAGACAGTTCCTCAGAGGGGCTAAGAATATAAAACCCCAAGGAAACAACCAGTACCTGCTTGGGACCTCAATTTCATTCTAGAAAAACTGACCTTGCCTCCTTTTGAGCCAGCTGCCTCAACAGAATTGCAATATTTGCCCTGGAAAACGGCCTTCCTTCTGGCTATCACCTCAGCTCGCAGGGTATCGGAACTACAAGCCCTCATGGCTGTGCAGCCTTTCATCATTTTCCATCAGGACAGAGTTTCCTTACGAACCAATCCGTCCTTTATGCCAAAGGTGGTATCCAGGGTAGCTTTGAATCAGGCTATCCACTTACCTACCTTTTACCCTAATCCTCAAAACAAAGGGGAGAGACTACTACATTCCCTGGACATACACAGACAGCTGCGTTATTATTTGGACAGAACAAAGCCTTTCAGAAAATCAGAGCAACTCTGTGTCCTATGCTACAGGAGCTCAAGGGAAGCCAATCTCCAAACAGACAATCTCAAAATGGATAGCCCACTGCATACGTTTTTGTTACTCTTTTCATGGTAAAACTGTACCTGCAAGCATCAGATCTCACAGCATCAGATCTCACTCCACAAGGGCCACAGCTACCTCTGCAGCTTTCCTCAGAGGGGTTCCTACCAAAGATATTTTGGAAGCAGCCACTTGGAGTTCTGTGCATACCTTCTCCAAGCACTATCACCTACCATTATACTCCAAAACTAGAGCAGGCTTTGCCACTGCAGTCTTGCAGGGCATCCTGGCTCCTCCTATTTCCACCTAGTGCCTACCACCCCTTTTTTAGCTTTGGGATTCTACCCATCTGTTATGACTGCAGCTGTATGCACGATGAACATAGTACAGTTTTGTACCTACCATAAATGTAGATGTTCGAGTGCTAATACAGCTGCAGTCCAGGTTTCCCTCCCTCCTTCCCCTCTTGGGACAGGCCTATTGGCTGACACCTCCTCATACAACCTGATTGGGGTATTCATTTATGGTGCATTTGCTTGCAACTACTGATGTTAAGTTGTCCATCCCGCCTTCATTCTTGCTGGATGGGTTCGGAGCCGACCTCGGCTCCGACTCGGCCACTCTAAAAGCTCGAGAGTTGGTTCCACCGGCTCGAGGCTCCCCTTATATCCCACAATGCTAGGCGGTATTACCCCAGATCTCGTTTGCCGCTACAGCGATCGAGGTGTTTGGTTTCTACCGGCTTCAGGTCAGTTATTATAGAGTAATCTATAGTCAATTTAAACCCCTTTAATTTAATCTTTTATAGTTATTTCCCTTAACTTAGTGGATTTTGACCCTTTTCCTTCTGTTTATCCACCCTTTTTTCCACAAAGAACTTAAGTTCTTCCCTCAGGCCTTCGGGCCCTTCCATCCCCTTAGTGGAGTGTATGTGTTTTTTGTTAGGGATTTAAAAAGATCTAATCTTCTTTTTTAGTTAACCTTGTGTAAAGTGTAATCGGTGTGTTTGGGTGTGTGTGTGGTTACACTTTTCCTTGATAATGTCTAAGGAGTCAAAGGTCTCAGGCTTCAAGAAGTGTGACTCGTGCTGTCAGAAAATGTCTCTGACAGACGGTCACACTTCTTGTGTATACTGCCTGGGAACTTTACACCTGCAGGACTCTTGTGCTGTATGCCATGGCTTCAGCCCTAGAGTCCTGCAGGAAAGAAAAAACAAACTCATTTTAAGAGGTTTGCTTAAGCCTGAGGGTTCCCTTACTGCTACTTCGGGCAAACCCTCTAAGGCTTCTAGGTCCTCGACTCCAGCTTCTGAGTCGAGGCCTAAGGCTTCGAAACCTACTGCTACATCGGCTCCGGCTGGAGCCGATGAGTCTCGAACTACAGTTTCTGTGGTTCCCTCGGCTCCGACTGGAGCCGAGGCATTGGAAATTCCTGGGTCGGCTCCGATCAGACCATCGGAGCCGACATCTAGAAAGAGGTCTAGGTCACTGTCCCTTGGCTCCGTTCATTCGGCTCCAGCGTCTCCGTTGCTGTCTGAACGGAGCCATAGATCTCACTCCTCTAGGTCATCGAGGCTTTCCGATCATGACCTTCAGAGGGTAGTGAGTCGACTTCTTAAGTCCGAGGCACTGGCCCAAATGCTTCAGAGCCCGACTCATCAGTCGATGCTTGAACCTATCCCTCAAAATATTCCTCCTCCGACTCCTTTGAGCTCGGAGCCGGGGCGTTTCGGAACCGAGACTGTGGTAGCGTCGGAACCGATACAATTGTCTTCGGTTCCGTCGTCGGCTCCGATTTCTTCCTTTGAAGAATCTCGGCGCCGGACTTCCCTCGTCGGCTCCGAGGGGGTGAGTGGCATCGGACCATTGTTCGACCCCGCTCTCCCTCTCGGTGCTTCGGCACTGGTGAGTTCGGCTCCGACATCGACCTCGGAGCCATCACTGTCGGTGCCGAGGGAGGTACTCAGCTTTTCGGAGCGGGGACCTCTGGCTCTGCCTGACAGGGGTGCGTTCGAGGTCATGCGGAGTGTGTTGGAACCTGGTTCAACTCCACAGTCAGCTCCGTCCGCCCCTCCCTCTTCGGTGCCTCAGGTTATGTCTACTCACTCCCTCATCCCAGACCGCAGAGGGCCAGCTCCTCAAGAATCCCCTGTGGGGATCTCATCCTCTTCCGAGGCCTCTCCTGAATTGGCAGGGGAGCCCCCTAGGAAGAGAAAGTGTAAGAGGAAACACATAGACTCACCTGAGTCTGTCACCTCTGACACAGATTTAGAGGATTCCGAGGGTTCCCCCCGTTCCCCTTCTGAAGATGTCTCCTTTGCAGACATTCTAGAGATCCTTAAACAGAGGGGAAATTGGCCAGCCCTTAACCCTTCGGAGGATGAATCTGTGTATCTTGAGGCGTTTGGCTCTCGCCCTTCCACCTCCTGGGTGTCCCCCCCCTTTGACCCCCTCATGCAGGTGGTAGCAAAAAAGGCTTGGACGGCTCCTGACTCAGTGGACCCCACCCCCAGGAGACCTTCAAAGTTTATAACAGCACCAGCAGATAAGCAGTTTCTAACCAAAGGGGTTTCTGTGGATGCTATGGTGGTAGCTGCTGCCACTAAGAAGGAACTAGCTGATCCTTCGGTGCCTGTCCATCCTCCTAACAAGGAATCTAGGTCTATGGACAGGTACGGGAAGCGGATGTTCTCGTCAGCGACCTTTGCTATGCGTTCGCTGAACTACCTGTGCCATTTCACTCGTCTTCAAAGAGACTTGATCAAGGAAGCGAGTGAGATGTTGAAGGATCCTACAGCTGCGGGTTTTCAGGACAAGATGAACGCTCAGCTGGTTACCCTAAACTCTATAGCTAACTCCTCCATGCACCTCCTTTCATATGCGGCTGATGGAGCGAGCAGAGCCGCAGGGACAGGTGTCGCCTTACGCCGGCATGCCTGGATGCGGCTATGTAATTTTGCGGACCCCTTTAAAACGTCTTTCACTAATTCCCCGTTTGATGGATCATCTCTCTTTGGTCCTCAAGTGAAAGAAACCTTGACGAGGTGCGAGATGGATGGCAAAACTCTTTCTGCCGTCGGAGTCCGTTTTTCTACTCCTTCTAGGCCTTACCCCAAAGGCCAGAAAAGTGGGAAAATGTGGTTCCGCAAACAATCCCAAGGGACTTTGCCTGACGCACAGAGTCGGTTCCCCTCCAGAGGCAGAGGGGGGAAACAATAATGGTAGACGTCGCCCTAGAGGCAGGGGGGGTCCGCAGAACCAGGGCAATCGAGAAACCTTTTACGATAAGCCCTTCCAGCATCCCTGAGGTGTTGCCCGACTGTCCACCTTCGGAGGCAGTCGGGGGAAGATTGTCACTGTACCCAGAAGCCTGGCGATCCCTAACTCAAGACAAGTGGGTACAGTCCATCATTTCCGAAGGCTATTCCATTCCGTTCTTTCGTATTCCAAATCAATCAAAAAATCCCTTCCAGATGTTCCACCCGCTCAAAGGGATCAAGCAGCGTTGGAAATTTCAAAGTTGCTTGCAAAAAGAGCTATTCAGCCAGTGCCAGCAGACCAACAAGGATCCGGAATCTACTCCAAATTCTTTTTGGTTCCAAAGAAAACAGGGACAGGAGACCCATTTTGGATCTCAGTATCTTGAACAAGTCGGTCAAGAAAACAAGATTTCGGATGGTCACGCTACAATCCATCCTACCCCTATTGGGAAAGGAAAACTGGATGTGCTCTATAGACCTCCAGGATGCGTACTATCATATAAAAATGAACAGACGCTCCAGGAGATTCCTCCGCTTCCGGCTGGGAACCAGTCACTTTCAATTCAGAGCCCTGCCCTTTGGTCTCACCACTGCCCCCCGGGTGTTTACCAAATGCATGGCAGTGGTAGCTTCTCACCTGAGACGTCAAGGATTCCAGGTGTTTCCATCTTTGGATGACTGGCTCCTCACAGCTCCTACCAAGCATCTTCTTCTAATGGCCAGAGACTACACCTTTCGCATTTGTCAAAAGTTAGGCATCTCAATAAATTGCGAAAAGTCTGTTTTGTCGCCTTGTCGTGCTATTACCTTCATAGGTGCAAATCTAGACACAGTCAACATGTCTGCGAGACTAACAGACCAAAGAATAGCAGACATACGCAAACTGGTCTCCCTTCTATTCCACAGCAACAGAGTCAAAGCCAGATTAGTTCTGAAAGTACTGGGGATTATGGCGGCTGCTATCCCTCTACTTCTATTAGCCAGATTCCACATGAGAATCCTTCAATGGATGCTCTTCACACAATGGTCGTACCAGCAACTTCCGATGTCCCACACCATTATGATTACGCAAGCATGCGAGAATCATCTTCTTTGGTGGATTTCTTCCCCTCAGCTCTTCCTGGGAAGACCCTTTGTTCCTTCCCCTCTGGTTGCTACTCTGACAACGGACGCCTCCCTGATCGGGTGGGGGGGGCATTATCAGGGCAGAACAGTCCAGGGCATATGGCAACCAGACGAATGCCACTTGCATATAAATGTTCTAGAGATGAGAGCAGTGCTTTTAGTGTTGCAAGCCCTTCAAGACTCTCTTCCCTTGGGAATGATAGCAATCCAGACGGACAATATGTCTGTAGTGTGGTATATCAACAAACAAGGCAGAACCAGGTCCTATCCCCTATGTCGAGAAGCACTCAGACTGTGGCAATGGACGATTTCTTCTCAGCGGTTTCTGATAGCAACGCACATTCCCGGGAAGTCCAATCTAATCGCGGACAAGTTGAGCAGAGCTATCCTCATGCCTCACGAGTGGTCTCTGAAAGATTCTATTGTGGAGAAAATTTTTCTCAAATGGGGTCAGCCTTGCTGCGACCTTTTTGCTACTCCCCAAAACAGCAAGTGCAGAGATTATTTCACCCTATTCCCGTTACCAGGCCAGCCCAGCAGAGACGCTCTAGTCCAAGTTTGGCCCCGGGGACTTCTGTATGCATTTCCTCCCTTCCCACTAATCTCTCAAGTGATACAGAAAGCTATCGCTCAGAAGGCCTCATTGATCCTCATTGCTCCTTATTGGCCTCGACAGGTTTGGTTCCCCTTTCTACATCAATTTCTGTTGGAGCAACCTTGGCATCTGGACCTAGTTCCAGATCTTTTGATCCATCAATCGGGTCAGTTACATCGCTCCCTCCCCTCTCTGAACCTCACTGCTTGGTTCCTCTAATTCCAACATTAGCCAGGCTTCCTCAAATATCTCACTCTGTTCGAGATATTTTGATAGCTTCCCATAAATCTTCCACTCGGAAGATTTTTCTTAGCAAGTGGAAATGTTTCGCCTATTGGGCTCAAGGAAGGGACATAGATCCTTTCACTGCTTCCATCCAGATAATCCTTGATTTTCTAGCTGAACTCTTCCATGCAGGTTCATCTCCTTCTACTCTTAAAGTTCAATTGGCAGCTATTTCTAACTTTCATGTGGGCATTTCAGATTCTGCCATCATGTCTCACAAGCTTTGCAAAGCTTTTTTGAAGGGAGTTTTTCTTCAGACCTCCTATAAGAAATCCTCCTCCTTCTTGGGACCTTAATTTAGTTCTCACATCTTTGATTCTTCCCCCTTTCGAACCTGCAGCTTCCTGTTCATTGAAATTGCTATCCTGGAAGACTCTCTTTCTGGTAGCTATTACTTCAGCTAGAAGGGTCTCAGAACTTCACGCACTCAGCAGTCGACCACCGTATCTATTGTTTCATAAAGACAGGGTGTCCTTACGAACCAATCCATCCTTTTTACCTAAAGTAGCCTCTGCATCTAACCTAAATCAAACCGTTGACCTCCCTGTGTTTTTTCCTAACTTTTCTAATAGGTCTGAACTAAAATTGCATTGGCTAGATGTTCATCGTCAGTTAAGGTATTATTTGGATAGAACCAAACAGATCAGGAAAACTGACCAGTTGTTTGTCTCTTATGCAGAAGGCAGAAAGGGACTTTCAGTTTCGAAGGTATCACTCTCCAGATGGCTAACATCTCTGATTTCCTTTGTTTATGAAATTAGACACCAAAAGCTGCCTAACAAACCTAAGGCCCACTCCACCAGAGCTTTGGCTACTTCTATAGCCTTCCAAGACAGGCTGCCTATTGACACCATTTGTGCAGCGGCTACTTGGGCTACTCCTCACACTTTCATTTCTCATTATAAGTTGGATTTAGCTTCTAGACATAGAGCTAACTTTGGTTCCACTGTTCTCAAGAGTCTGTTCCAATAGGCCACCCGGGACAAGGTGCTAGGGACGCGGTCCCATCCAGCAAGAATGAAGGCGAGATGGACAACTTAACATATAGAAGTTATGTTCTTACCATAACGTTCCATGTTAGTTGTCTTCTTCTCGCCTTCTTTCTTGCGTCCCACCCTCCTTCCCCCTAGCCTGGACAGACCTAGAGGAGTTTGATTGTGACCTCTTTTTCTACAACCTCTATTGTATATAGGTATATGCTATACTGTGCATATATTCCTTTCATCAGGTTTTCAGGTCACCTTTTTCCCTTCCTTTTATAGAGGTGGGTTTTTCCGCTTTCCAGTGGTTCTGGAGTTATTTTTGGCTGGGCCTAGCTTACAAACGAGATCTGAGGTAATACCGCCTAGCATTGTGGGATATAAGGGGAGCCTCGAGCCGGTGGAACCAACTCTCGAGCTTTTAGAGTGGCCGAGTCGGAGCCGAGGTCGGCTCCGAACCCATCCAGCAAGAAAGAAGGCGAGAAGAAAACTAACATGGAACGTTATGGTAAGAACATAACTTCTATTTTTTTGATTATATTGCATTGCATTATTACATAAATTTATGCATTGCCTTCCTTCTGGGGGCACCTGACATCTGGGGCAAGAAAAACTGAAGAAAATGGCGTCAGCTGGTTCTTTTATACCCCTGTCGCACTGACATCAGGGAAGAAGCAACGACAACCGACACCGGACCTAGACTTTGGAATTCGGCCGACCGAGGACCCGCCTGACGGCAGGAAAACCCATCTGTTATGACTGCAGCTGTATTAGCACTCGAACATCTACATTTATGGTAGGTACAAAACTGTACTTTCCTATCCTTATCACAGATAAAATTTCAAAAATGCACATACATAAAGAACTTTGCAATACTGACAAGATCATTCGTAAGAAAATATGAATATAGGCAGTTATCATGATCACTTTTGACAGAGTCTAAGTGATAAAATGGAGGAAGGAGTAGAGGTTGCAGAAGAGGGAGTGAAGGAATTGAAAGAGGTCAGGTTCATAGGTTCATAGGTTCATACTAGGCTATCTGCCCAAGGGCATTTATAAGCCTAGCCCATAGTTATGTGGCTTTCGCCACCCCTTTAGTTTGAATAAAAACTATGCCTATCATTTTGCTGTGCCTCTGTCAAGCAGTGACACTGAAGTAATCTATGGGGTATATCTGCAATCTCCCATCCATTGGTCAAGATTCCTCTTGAAGAAAATCATACGTGAGGTTTTTTTTTTTTTTTTTTTTTTTTTTTTAAAGAGGACCTACTAGAGTTCATAGGTTAGTACTAGGCTAACTGCCCTTGTGAGCCATTTTAAGCCTAGCCAATTATCCCCTGTGAGATTCAAACCCTGTAACTTGTGTTTGTAAGGCAAACACCTTAACCATTAGGCCACCCTTTCTTGAAGAAAATGGATGTGGAGCATTTACAGCTCTAAATGGAAGATAGGTAGTTGTGTAAAGAGAGTTTGAAAGTAGCAATGTTTGGGTTAGATTGGAGAATTAAAGGGAGAGAGTTTCACTTTTCAGCAATAGTATAGGGAGAGAGTTCCACTTTTCGGCAGTAGTGTAGGAGTTTGGCCATCTGCAAGTTTTGGTTTATAAATCTGTAGTAGATGTCGGTTTTCAGACCTAAGGGATCATTTGGGTAGGTAGTTGGTGAAAAGAGAGGAAAGGGCAGGACATAGTGAAGGTTTGTATATAATTTTGTGTGCTATCATTAGTTGAATGTAGGAGAGAGAGTTTGGTAGTTCTAACCAGTTTAGAGATTTGTAAATTTTCACATTGGTGGGTGGAATAGGAGGCGTTTGTTACAAATCAGGTAATTTTATTGTAGCAGGTTTCTAGTTTGGATTTAGGTTAGATGGTAGGTTGGTGAGTAATGGAGCCCCATAGGTCAGAGAAGGTATAAGATGTGTGATGGCTAGGATCTTTTTCATAGTGGGGGTGTGAAAGTGTTTGTGTCCATATAGTAAGCCGATTTTTTGAGAAATGTTTTGATGTTTTGGACATGTAGATCGAATTTGAGGTATTCATCAATAATAACACCTAGTAGTTTAGTATGGGAGACTATTTATTTCAAATTGGTGTTTTGCACTGGGAGAGTATAGTGAATTGGTCTTTGTTTAGTGAGATTAGATGTTGGAAGCAGAAGTGATGCAGGTGAGGGAGGAGTTAGTTGATGTGTCCACTGAAAAAGCACTTTCAGTTAGTTGTTGATGATGTATGTGTATTTTCACTTGTACTCTTAAACTGGGAAAAGAGAAGGTTCCAGTTAAGTGCAAGGAGGGATTGCCAGACTCTGGGTGCAAGAACGGAGGAGGAGTGCCCTATACACCTTCGTTGGGGTTGGAGGTTTGGAGTGAGGATTAAATTGGGAGACATTATAGCAGATAAAGAGTTTGGTTTTGTTATGGAGTTTAGCAAGTTTTGTTTCCAGTGGACTGTAGAGTGGATAAGGCTTTTTAGTGCATTTGGCTATAATGGAGACCCAATACTTGATTTGAGCTTGGTGGACTCATTTGCCACTTGAAGCACTAGCTTGTCTGGAGAGAAAAGGAAATGTTTTCCAGGACCAGAATAAGAGTTTTGATCTTTTTCCTAGTGTTTTCATTGTGGTTATGGAAGTTAAGTGACTGGCACTGCCAAAATGTTTTGGTTGCTGTACCATTGAGATCTGTAATGTTGATTTTTTTTTTTTTTTTCATCTTACTATTGCTGAAAAAATCTCTTCCCAGAAACTCCACCACACATTTCAGACTCTTAGAAAAGAAAGCAGTAATAATCGGTCATTGCTTTGACAACAATGGAAAATAACTACGGTTTTTCTTCCCTAATTATACTGACCACCACAAGTGTCCACTCCTAAACCAGCCTTGATGCTGCTATATCTGTAGTGTCACTGCCCTCTTGCATGATACGTTATACCAACACTTTCTATACATTGTGTAAATTCTTCTCTATTCAGTGAATTATACTAATCATGTCTGCTTTCATAACCCGATGTACACAGTATTGTTTAATGCATTAAAATCCTTTCTTCCTCATTCTCTACTGTCAGACATACTGACTGGGCCATAACCTTGGCTTTTAGCAGTTTTGGCCTCTACCTTCACATAGCAGCTTATCTTCTCTCTTTAACTCCTCTCCCTGCATACTTGCTCACCCACTCACAAAATGCTACACATCTACACCTCCATTACTCTTTTTCTACTTGCACACCTGTCCTCTTACCATACTGCATTAGCTCCCAGGACTCCCATCCTACCCTAACTGACCAACACTAAGACCTACATACTTCACACACCTTTAAAATAACTCCCTCTCTGTTCAACCACACTAAGCCACTCATTCACAAGATCAGGTTAGTCCTTTCCCCCACTCAGCCCCTAAAAAGCAGACCTAAGCACCTAATCTTATGCCCTAAAATCCTTACTCTAAAGCTAAATTCCAAAAGATTATTTATTCCTAGCAGGAGATAGCCACCCAAACCCGAGTCCCCTCTACAGTACCACTTGTAACACTCACCCCCAACCCCCCACCAAATTCCTAACATTATCCTCCTTGAACATACACAGCATTCTCAATAAAGTTAGTGAATTCCATTTGTGGGGTGTCCATTACTCCCTTGATATAGTAAGTCTAACAGAAACATGACTTAATCCCCACACCACTGACAATGAAATTATTCCCCCTGGATACAACACCTTCCACCTTGACAGGGTCCATAAAAAAGGTAGAGGTGTAACTATACTCTATGCTAACCAACTTAACATATCCCCTATCAAAATCTCCCTCCTCAACTTTCAACCGGCTGAACTCTTTACTTAACATTTGTTTACCAGGAAAGTCTGACTGGGGCAGCGCCCATTTTCAGCGGAGGCTCAGGGAGAAGTGCTGCAGACGCACATCTCTGGAATGTGGGAGAAAACCCATGCTAACGCAGGGAGGGCATGCAAACTCCACACAGAAGGCATCCCAACTGAGAATCAAACCAGAGCACCTCTTGCTGTGAGGTGACAATGCTAACTGCTACACCATTGCGCCACCGTCAGCTACAAACTCAACAGCCACAAAAAACTTACCATTGCTGCAATGTACATTCCCCAGGCAATAATATTCCCTTACTAGATCAAATTCTATCCATGTTAAGTCACTCCATACCTCATGAAACTATAATGCTAGGTGATGACAACATAGATTGGTAAACCCTCACCCTTGAATCCTCTAACTCTTCAATAAACCGTCATGGCTTCACTCATCACTACCCCTACCCACCTAAGTAAGCCAACCAACTTTGGCACTATCCTGGACTGGATCCTTGTCTCCATTTCTAACCTCTACCACAACCTCAAAACTCTGCTCAACTCTCTAAGCGACCACTCACCCATTTGCATCCAAAGGTTTACCCTACAACACTATAAATCACACAAGTACAAAGAACATAGTAATCTCTCTAACCTTGACCTTATGATATTCAGTGACAGTCTCTTCTCTATAAACTGAGCTTTTCTTCTCCACTTACCCCTTGATGAAGTTGTTCTCAAATTCAGCACTGTATTCTTTGATATTCTCAACTCCCCGGCTCCCCTAGAAAAATTAGGATAAAATCCCACCTTGCACCTGCACCATGGCTATCAGTCTACTCACTCCCTAATGCTTGAAAGAGACAATGCCTGGAAAAACTGGCTAAAATTTAAATCCCAGACTCTCCTCCAAAACTACAGACAGCTCTGTAAGCTCACTAAAAACAAGTCGCCACTGACAAGAAAAATTTCTATCTAAAATCCCAAACAAGCCACCACAGGAACCCTAACAAAATTTGGATCAGTAGAAATAACATTTTCAAACCTGGCAACCCTAGTTCAGCCAACCCTTGTCCTAACAACTCTCCTCTGGAACCTGCCACAATATTTAACTCCTACTTCATTGACTCCATTTCCTCCAAATTGACCCTCAACAGTAACACCAGTAACCTCTCCCAGCCCCCCCCCCAGCCAGTACTACCACCTTCCCACTCAAACCTGTCCCCACTTCCTGCATAAAATCTCTTTTCAGCAAACTAAAACTATGCTCCCCCTCAGCAGATAGCCTATCGGCCTACTTTCTAAAGCTCGCCTCCAGCTCTTTAGCCTACCCCATTACCATCCTAATTAATCGATCTGTACAAGAATCTACTGCCCTCTCTATCTGGAAATAATTTTGTACTCTTCCTATCCACAAGGAAGGACACACCACTGACCTCTAAGACTACTGCCCCATAGTCATTCTATCCCCCCTTTCAAGGTTACTAGAAAGATATATTCATAAACAACTCCTGGACTACCTCCTACTGCAAAATCTACTCACACCCACCCAGCATGGTTTCCGCCCTCACCATAGCACTACTACTGCACTAATTTCCTTCACCCAAAATACTGCACAAGCCAGAGACAATAACAAGTTTTTGTCTCCTGTCTATTCCTAGACCTCTTCAAAGCTTTTGACACAGTCCCACCCCAAGCTCCTTACCAAACTTCTTCTTCTTTTGGCTTTTCCCGGTTAGGGTCGCCACAGCGGATCATCTGTCCGCTCATGATTGGCAGTGGAGTTTTACTGTGTTGATTTGCCAGCCCGGCACCCAACCTTCAAGAGAAGGCACACACATGCACACACTCATGCCTAGGGCCAATTTAGAATGTCCAATCCACCTACAGCATATCTTTGGGATGTGGGAGGAAACCGGAGCACCCGGAGGAAACCCACGCGACCACAGGGAGGACATGCAGACTCTGCACAGAAGGCACCCCAGCTGAGGATCGAACCGGAGAGCATCTTGCTGTGAGGCGGCAATGCTAACCGCTGCACCATCATGGCCGCCCAAGCTCCTTACCAAACTATTTGATCTAAATATTGCTAACCCTACCCTGACATGGTTCTCCAGCTACCTCTCCAACAGGCAGCTATCTGTCAGATGGCTGTCTTCCTTCTGCCCCTTTCTCCCGGACAGTACTGGCATACCATAAGGATCCATTGTTGGACCACTGCTACTTAGCATTTTCACTAACTGTCTTCATACTTCCTGCTCTCACTCCTCATTTATACAATACGCTGACTACTCGACTGTCGTATCCACCTCAGACAACCTCTCTGACTTCCACTTACTAACCCAAAACTCCTTTTATGCTGTTGAAAATTGGCTCACTAACAAAAACGTCTATTTCTGCCAAAGTCCCTTTCTCTTCACAAATCATCATGTACCATCACATAACTTAACACTGTTATAAACATTGAAATGCACACTAAACTGTCGGGTGTGATTATCGACGACCAACTTAAATTTGATCTTCACATGCTAAACTGTATAAAGAAGACTCGCCAAAAACTGCTTTTATAGAAATAAAAAAATACCTCACAAATTACTCTAGACTTTCTCTTGCCTATACTTAGCTTCTTCCCAGCCTTCTATATGCCTTGCTAATTAGGACCAACCTACAGTCCGCTCTAAAGACCAACAAAGTTGCCAGGTTCGCTGTACACCTAATCTGTAACTCTTATCACTGCCTTTCTCTACAAACCTTACGCTGGCTAGAATTTTCCCCATCAACTCTTACTCCCCCAACTGTCTCTTATTCATTCCATCTTTAACAATCCCTCCTCCTGCCCCGCAATGTCTTCTCTTATATCCCTATACACCCACACCCATTCTGTTTGACCAGTTTCTAGTAGCAATCCATAAGCCAAAAAGAACAGTAGGACAACACTTGTACAGCTACTCAATTGCCCTAGCTTGGAATAAACTTCTGCAGATCATCAGAAATCTTCCCCACACTCAAAGCTTCAAAACAGCATTAAAAGAAACTCTGCTATAGTCTAGAATCTGCATATGCCAAAGCCCTGACTGACTTGGTCTGCCTCTACCGCCACCCACTCTTTGATCTCTCTTTCTTTTCTGTCTGTCTACTCCTTTCTACTCCACTTGTCTTAACTCTTCTAATTACCAATTCTACTCCACTGCTTCATAACCTGCACTTCTCTCACATCTGATCTTTACCTGCAATCTCTTTTTTTGTAACCACCATTAATTGCTACTGTCATCCTCTTCTATGCCTACTGATGTACCACCATATTCTACTAAGTATGTCATATGTCTCTTGTCATGTACTTAAACAAATGTAAATGTTTCATTCTTGTATTTTATAACCTTTTTGATATTATTGTTATCCTCTACTTGTAATTGTTTTTCTTTATTGGACTTTTCCCCTGGGTCCTTCTTTGAAAAGGGGCCACCTCTCAGTTGGACATACCTGATTAACAAATGTCACAATAAATAAATAAATTTAGCAAGCAAGCCTTTTACATTTTGTCTGGGAGGCTGAAACTGTGTTTCTTGACTGGCAAACTGGAGTAGCAGTTCCATTTTTAAAAATGGAGATAGGTGGTTGTGTTCCAGTTATTTCAAAGGGTTCATGCTTCTTGATCTGCCTAGGAGAACCTACACTATGGTTTTGGGAAACGTGTCTTCATTTAATAGTTGAGCCTGTGATTCACAAAGAACAGAGGGAATTCAGTCTTTGCTATGGATCTGTGGATCCACTTTCTGGTCTTGTATATGTATTGGATGGGTTGGTTGAGTTGGCTAATAATGTCTATTTCTGTTTTTCCACCCAGAGAAGGCATATGGTTGCATACCCCAAAGCATGTTAGGGGAAGTGACACAGCAGTATGGAGTGTCTATATCTGGGGAGTGAGAGGTGTGTTTGCATTCTCTTTGTTAATTTTAATTGTGCTTGTTTTGAGTGTAGGACCCTGGCAACAGTGTATCGCCTGTTCATAATTTGTTATGAATAGGATATTAGGGCACACCCCAGCAAAGAATGGTAGAGCCTAATTTGGAAACATGCAGATTGCATCTGTATTGTTTCCAGGTAATGATGCTCACTTATCACAACTGATAATGACCTCCAGCATCCACTGGTGCAGTTTGCTGCTAAATATGAATCCTGTAAGATGAAATCACTGCTACTAAATAAGAGATCACGGTTCCCTCGTAGAAAAGAGCAAATTACTTGTCTGCAGATTGTGGGGGCAGGTACCTCAAGCAAAGGAGTTTAAGTATCTTGGAGGTCTTGTTCTCTAGTGAGGGAGGTATGAATGGCCGA
This sequence comes from Protopterus annectens, assembly GCF_019279795.1. Classification (NCBI taxonomy): domain Eukaryota; kingdom Metazoa; phylum Chordata; order Ceratodontiformes; family Protopteridae; genus Protopterus; species Protopterus annectens. Next base: position 387,678,933 of record NC_056740.1, on the reverse strand, counting down.
AATATTCAGGTGAAGGATGCAGCAGTGGCAATGCAGGCTTTGTGACAGACTGTGGTGATGAAATGAGAACATGAGCCAGAGAACTGCACAGCCAATAGTATAAAGAGAGTTGTACTAATCTGTTGGGATTGTTTAAGTATTTAAGGCCTTTAATTTTATCAGCTCTATCTTTCTTTTTTTTTTTTTTTTTTTGCTCTTTGAAGATGACATCAGCTGCCACCTGCTACTGAGACCTGTATAGCTCCCCGGGCCCTACCTGATCTACATCTTGAGCCAGAGAGGAGATAAGGCTCTAAAGTACTCTATCATGCTGTTGCTTGTTTTTTTTCTCTTTCACCATGCCCTAGCTCGTCCTTATGTTAGCCTTGCAAACTCTACTATAGCTGCTTTTGGGAGGTGCATGTGTTCTGCCTGTATGCAACTTCCTGACCAAGAGGCACTCCACTTGAAGTGCAGAGCTGACCGGACTGTGTGATGCAGCTGCAGTGATGTGTGTTTCCTCCCACTTCAGGAAGGGGGGAAGCTAGTGTCAGCTGCTCACTGTATACCACCCCCAGCCTGAGCCCCCCCCCCCCCCCCAGCACCTGTGCTGCTAGTGGAACACAAGTTGGCGGAGGCACATTCAGATCTTTATCCATCTGCATCATGGGAATGGGACATGTTTTTTAATTTTCTTGGCTAAAAATATTTAGGGCCTTTCCAGTTGAACAATCTACTTGTACTTTTATGTACCAAAGACGGCATTACATTTGATGATGGGTCTGATAAGAGTACACCGCTAAGATGACTACTTTGGATCATGAAGATATTGTTTGGGAAATTAACTGGGCCAGATAGGATTTCCTGACTGTGGTGGAAACATGATGATTGAATGAGAGAGACTGTCAATATAAGTACCCAGGTCTCCTGTGTGTGTATATTCTGAAGAGAAGCAACACTTTGAGGTGGGAGCATTTTTTTTTTGTTGAAAGTTATTATGCTAGACTTTTTTTTTTTTTGCATTTAGTTTGGAGAATGTTTTTAGTACACCAGGTATATGAATATTTTAGACCTGGTTGGAGTGGATGAGCAGACAAGTGTCTAACTTGCATTTGTCAGCAAATTTAGTCAACCACATTTCTGGGATATTGTCTTGAATGTCTCTAAAATAAAAGTCAGATGGGATAGGGCCCATCACTTGATCCCTGTGATACTCCACTAGTTAGATGTTCATCGTGCTATACTGCTGCAGTCATCACACTTGGGTTATCCTGTCGTCAGGCAGTCCCGCAGTCGGCCGAATCCCAAAGTCCTGGTCCGGCGTCGGTTGTCGTCGCCTCTTCCCTGACGTCAGTGCGACAGGGGTATAAAAGAGACAGACAACGCCATTTTCTTCTGTCTTTCTTGCCGCGCGGTGCCCGAAGCAGAAGCAGTTCACAAGTGCCGGTCAGCCAGCTCCTGAAATTTTCGAATAGAGTTTCAGCCCGAAGTCTTCTATAAAGCTAAGTACCCCATTGGGGAAACTTTTCTTGCCTCAGACCGATGTCAGACAAAGTTAATAATTGTATTTCTTGTAGGAAGCAAATACCTCATAAGGATTTTCATTCTTATTGTATTCCTTTCCTAGGCCCAGACCACGACGTCTCTGGTTGTCGGTTTTGTGCTAGGTTCAAAAAGCGTACAATTAAGCGTCGGGCAGAATTCGCCCAGCATTATTTTGGCAGAAAATTTAACTATAGCATGCCGTTGGAGCAACCGACATCAGCAATGATTAAAAAATGCAAAGATAAGGACCGGCAGCCAAGACCAGATACCGAGGCCTCAGCAAGGCCTGACGCCGGTTCTCCGGTTTTCAGCGAGGCGCCTTCGCAGCCCCTGACTACCGCTGATTCAGAATTTTTGACGGCATCCCAAACCGAAACAGTTGGGCCTCAGGATCCGGTTCCACCTCACTCCTCTGACGCCAGCCCCGACGGGGATCCTGAAATTTTGGATAGGCCTTCGGTCTCAGAGGGTGTTTTCAAACTGACAACTGCCTCTGCCAAGCCTCATGCTAAGCTCAAAGCCCCCTTGAAAGTTAGAAAACCGGTGCCACCCCCCACCCCCACAGGCCCCTATGCCTAAAAAACAGATGCTTAAGATGGCCGAGGATTTAATTACCCTTATCAGGGGATCGCAACCCCCACCTGACAAAAGGCCTAGACTGGAGGAGGATTATCCTTCCTCTGACCAAGCATCCTTTTCCTCAGGCATCTCTGATGACCAGGATTACTCCTTCCCTCCTTATGAAGACTCAGATGTTGAAGAGTCCATTTCCTCTGTCTCCCCCCCCCCCCCTGAAGACTACTCTTTTGGGGAAACTTTACACACCATGAGGGAACACTTCCACTGGGAAGGCCAAGATTACTCTGACTCCAAGAAAAGACTCTGAGTTTCTTCTTCTTCCACAGCATAGACCCCTGGCAATCCCTCCAGTTTTAGACATTTTGGATGATGATTTCTCTGAATCCAGTTTAAACCCAGATTCCTTACCTCCAGCACCAGCTAAACCAGACAGATACTACTGAGTTTCTGATACTGATGTTTCTATACAAAAGCCCTAATGCAGACCCCAAGACCATTTTCCAGGGTCCCAAAGGGGTTAAGACCTCTACTGCTAAGAATCCACTTCCTTCTGAAGAGATTCCAGAGCATTAGAAAGATGGGGAAAGAAAGTGTATACGTCTGCCACGTTGGCCATGAGGGCATTAAACTGCCAATTCCACATGCTAATATACCAACAGTATTTGATTACACAGTTAAAGCAGAAGCTGATCCCTCAGACAGATCAACTAGATTTGAAAGAGATACAGGATTTGCTGCATGCAGCAGAACAGGTGGGAAAACATACCTTACAGTGTGGTTTTGATTCATTGGAAGCCTCATGTAGAGCAGCTGTCACAGGATCCGTCATATGTAGGCATGCTTGGCTTAAAGAACAAGCCTTACCAGAACATGTCAAAGCAAAGTTATTGGATGCCCCATTGCAGAAAGATGTGTTATTTGGTGTCAAAGCAGAGGAAGTTTTGAAGAAAATGGAAGAAAAGGCAAAATCTATGCAAACAGTTAAAGATTTTTTACAGGTACAACCTCCTCGTTTCAGCAGAAACTGGCCATCAAAAAACTGGTCCTTTCCTGCATCCGACAGACCCCAAAGAGGTAGCTACAGGCACCCAAGGGGCAGAGGCCAGCCACAAGGTTCTTTCAGGCCTAGACAATGGCATACAGCAACTCAAAGAGGTGGAGATGAAAGATCTCAACCCTTCAGGAAACAAACACAATGACTTCCCTCTTCGCCTGCCAAGCAAAATTGCCCTGGCAGCACCTTTGGGAGGGAAACTGGCTCTATTTCCACAAAATTGGCACATCATAACAAAGGACAAATGGATTCTGGACATTATTACCCGAGGCTACAGATTTCACTTCCACACTTTACCTCGGATGAGAGGCATGCCAAATCTGCCTCCAAGCCAATGGACAGAGGCTCAATCGCAAATTTCAACTCTCATGGATATGAAAGCAATTCAAAAGGTACCTACAAAAGAGCAAGGTCGAGGTTTTTACTCAAGACTATTTCTAGTCCCAAGAAAGGACAAAGCCTGGAGGCCCATCTTAGACCTCTCAATTCTGAAAACATACCTGGAGGTACCCAAATTCAAAATGCTCACACTACAGCAGCTCCTTCCCATGCTGGGCAAGGAGTTTTGGCTGGTAATGTTGGACCTCAAACAGGCATACCTGCATGTCCCTATTAGACAAGTTTGCAGAAGATACCTCAGATTTTTGGCAGGTACAACGCATTATCAATTCTCTGCATTGCCCTTTGGCTTATCTACTGCACCCAGAGTATTTACGAAATGCCTGGCATCAGTAATTGCATATTGCAGACAACGAGGAATACAAATTTATCCATATCTGGACGACTGCCTGATCCAAGCGGACAGCAAGGACATTCTACTACAGCAGCTGGCTTTCGTAACACAGCTGCTTAGTTGCCTAGGGTACACAGTAAACAAAAAGAAGTCAAAACTAATACCCTCGCAACATATAATATTCCTGGGTGCCAGCTTAAATACAACGGCCCAGATGGCTTACCTCACGCCAGACAAACAAAAACAATTGACTCAATACTTCAAAGAGATAGCAACTTTTACCCAGCTCACTGCAAGGAAAATCCTGCAGGCATTGGGGTTCATGGCATCATGCATTCAACTAATCCCATATGCAAAGCTGCATATGAGAAAATTACAATGGTACCTGAAAAGTGTATGGTCTTAACACAGGCACAGCCTCGAAACAAATATACCCATCATTCCCTGCCTTCAAAAAGAGTTCCTATGGTGGGCTCAAGCATGTCAAACAAACAAGGGTCTTCCTTTCGTCTTACCTCCAGCAAACCAAACCATGACAACAGATTCTTCAGACTATGCCTGGGGAGCACACATGGCAGGACAGTGCATACAGGGCAAATGGTCTGCAAAACAAATGCATCTTCACATCAACCTAAAGGAGATGCTAGCTGTGCAAAATGCACTGACAGCCTTCAAGGACCTCTTGCATCCAGGACAACTTCTAATAAGGACAGACAGCACCACAGTTATGTGGCACGTAAACAGACAGGGAGGAACACACTCCTACCCTTTATGCAGACAGGCTATGACCTTATGGAACACAGCTTTGACCTACCAAGTACAACTACAAGCACAATTCCTGCCAGGAAAGGAAAACATATTGGCAGACGAATTAAGCAGAAATATGGTAGACCCTCACGAGTGGAGACTACACCCACAAGTATTTTCTATGATAACTCAAAGATGGGGATGTCCAGACATAGGTCTATTTGCCTCCCCCAACAATTGCCAATTACAAAAATTCTGCACAAGGACTTATCACTCCCTAGCCTGGAAAGTGGACGCTCTCTCATTCAGTTGGACAACACTCAGTCTATGCCTTCCCTCCACTACCTCTGTTGACCAAGGTATTATTGAAGGTCAGATCAGAGGGACCACAATGATCCTCATTGCTCCGGACTGGCCACACCAGCACTGGTACCCATTACTAAGAAACTTGACTCACAGCCCTCCATGGATCTTGCCTCAATTCCCACTACTGTTGACTCAGAAAAACTATCAAACCCGTCACAGCCAGCTCAGAACTTTAAATTTAGCTGCATGGAGAATTCCTTAAATTATCAACCAACACTTCTCTCAAAGGACGTCCTGAATGTAATTATGGAGGCCAGGAGGCCCAGCACCAGGAAGACTTACTCAGACAAATGGAAAAGAATTTGTGCATGGCACCAGGCTAAAGGTCAAAATCCTTGGACACCAAACATTCCTCACATACTGCAATACCTAACTGAGATGCTACACAAAGACCTTTCCTTCTCCTCCATTAAGATCTATGCTTCAGCCATTTCAGCTCACTATAATACGAATCCCCCAATTTTCTCACACCCTTTACTTGGGTAGTTTCTCAGAGGGGCTAAGAATATAAGACCACCCAGAAAACCACCAACACCAACTTGGGACCTGAATTTCATTTTAGAAAAGTTAACACTACCTCCTTTCGAACCAGCTTTCTCAGCAGAACTACAATACTTGTCTTGGAAAACAGCCTTGTTACTGGCTATTACCTCAGCACGCAGGGTCTCAGAACTACAGGCACTTACGGCAGTGGAATCTTTCATCATTTTCCGTCAGGACAGAGTCTCTTTACGAACTAACCCTACCTTCATGCCCAAGGTAGTATCCAGTGTGGCTTTGAATCAGACCATTCATCTGCCCACCTTTTATCCTAACCCATAGAATAAAGGAGAAAGGCTCCTTCACTCCTTGGACATTCACAGACAGCTACGTTACTATTTAGATAAGACAAAGATCTTCAGAAAAACTGACCAACTCTTTGTATCATATGCTGCAGGTTCACAAGGAAAGGCTATTTCAAATCAGACCATCTCCAAATGGATAGCACATTGTATCCGCTTTTGCTACTCGCACCATGGGAAGGCAGTGCCTGTCAATATTAGATCCCATTCTACCAGGGCTACTGCAACCTCAGCAGCCTTTCTCAGAGGGGTTCCAACCAAAGACATTCTGGAGGCAGCTACTTGGAGTTCAGTGCACACCTTTACCAAGCACTACCACCTTCCATTACACTCAAAAACCAGAGCTGGTTTTGCCACTGCAGTTCTGCAGGGCATCCTAGCATCACCTAACCCAGTTTAGTACCAGCCACCCTTCCATAGCTTTGGGATTCTACCCAAGTGTGATGACTGCAGCAGTATAGCACGATGAACATAGTACAGTTTTGTACCTACCATAAATGTAGATTTTCGAGTGGTTATACTGCTGCAGTCCAGGTTACCCTCCCTCCATCTCCTCTACATACCAGGTTGTTAGTTACAACTCCATGTACATCAATCTGTTGGATGCATGTCTATATGGTGTATTTGCTTACAGCTACTACTATTGCTTATCTACTAAGGTATTGTTGCATAACTATTGTATTGCCTTCCTAGTTGGGGGCACCTGACATCTGGGGCAAGAAAAACTGAAGAAAATGGCGTCGGCTGCCTCTTTTATACCCCTGTCGCACTGACGTCAGGGAAGAGGCGACGACAACCAACGCCAGACCAGGACTTAGGGATTCGGCCAACTGCAGGACCGCCTGACGACAGGATAACCCAAGTATGATGACTGCAGCAGTATAACCACTCGAACATCTACATTTATGGTAGGTACAAAACTGTACTTTTTATGTTCTGAGAGGTTACTAGAGCAAAAGGACAAATTGGGTATCCAGAGCTGTGTGCATTATAGAGATAACAAACTACTGTCATACTGTATGAAAATGGGAGATGAGCAGTTCAGATTCAGATCAGGATGTGGCACGACCCAATGTTTGCATTGAGACAGATATCTGAGAAGAATCTAGAGATGAGGAAATGAGCAGTCCTAGACTTAGCAAAATTATTTGACAAGGTCCCAGGAAGGCTGATTTGGACAGTTCTGTGGTGATTTGAAGTCAAGAAACAGAATTAACAGGTTATATACAAGTACCTAGTGACTCCAGTACGAACAATGTTCGGTTAAACAGAGGGTTTCCCAGTGGGATTAGGAGTGGTTGTTCATCAGGATTCAACCATGAGCCCACTGCTGTTCATACTGGTGATGGACTACATTAGCAAACAGGTTGGAGGGACAGATCAACAAAGATGTTGTACGCAGACAATGTGTCATTGCAGGCAGACTCTGAGAAAGAACTTTAGAAAAGGATAGGAGAATGGAACTCAAAACTGACGTTACATGGGATGAAACTGAGTACAGATAAGACTGCTGTAGTGGCAGTAAATGGGGAAATCGGAAGATCATTAGACTTGAGATAGAAGGGAAAATAGTGGAACAGGTTAACAGTTTCAGATATCTTGGAGGGGTGGTTGAGGAGAAGGGAAGGCTGAATGAGGAGGTCAAAGCTAGAATCGGAGAGGCTACAGCCAACTGGCACAGAGTGTTAGGGATAATATATGACAGAAGAATGCCAAAGAAACTGAGAGGTAAGGTTTATACAAAACAGTGGTAAAACCAATATTACTGGGTGGTACAGAAACCTGGGCAGTAAAGGCAGAGCAGTTGATGAAGCTAAAGGTGATGGCGATGAAATGCCTGAGATGGGTGGTTGGATGCATGCTGTGATACAGACAAATGAGGACATCATAGCAGAAGCTAGAGTAGCTGAAATTACTGAGAAGGTCAAAGAGCACATTACAGTGGTTTTGGGCACATAAGCAGAAGACAGTCTGCTGAACATTTGGGACATACAGGAAGAGGGCAAGAGGAAGTAAAAGCATCCAGCAAAGAGATAGATGGACTGTGTGAGAGAGGACATGGGACAGAAGGGCATGACTGTTGAAGGTGGGTGTTTGGCATTGAATGGAGAGAGATGGTAACAGTTAACAAGACACTCCTACCCCATGTAGAATATGGGGAAAAAAAGGGTTAATGAGGGTGATTATGGTGATCCAAGATGGTACCAGTAACTTTCACAATTTGTGGTCTGTTGAATAACCGGTTTGTAACCCAGCATATGATGTTGAGGTTTACATTGTTTGTTTAATTTTTCTGTGGTACCAACAGGAATGGGCGTAGTGTCAAAAGCCTTGGTCAGGTCAAAGTAAGCAGTGTGCATTTAGTGAACAATGTTTGCAGCCTCTGTAACCTTTACAAATAAGTTTACTAGGTTCAGGAGATGGAACTTGCCCTTCACAATACCCAACCAAGTGTGGTCTAGATCAGTTAAGTTGCATATGTCTGCATAAATGTGTTCTGCTGTGCTGCATGCCATGATTTTATGTATAAGGGTGGTGAAGCTAATGGGCTTGTAATTACCTGGGTGTGTAGACTGCCCACACTTGTGTTGGGGAGTCACAGTGGCTATTCTCCAGGCATCGGGCGCAAACAATGCAAATAGATTTGAGGTTGAAGAGTTAAAGAAGAGGCTTGAATAGTATGTATTTTGCAAGTAATAATAGTGTTGTCTGGTATTTTGTCTGGTCCCACAGAAGTATTTTTTAGCCTTTGACAGGGATTTTTAGATTTGTTTCAGGGTGATTTTTGGAGAAACTTAATTGTCATGGATAATGAGGGAAATTGTGTGAGTAGGTGGTGAAGTGGAAATTGTTGCTAAGGACAGGCAAGTCTGGTCTGCTGTGTTTAGCTTGCAACCACAGTGACCGTCACCGTGGCAGCTGGTTTAGTAAATGGATGGTTTATGGTCTTTCATTGGATTGTTGATACCAGATTGAACAGTGTTACATATTTTGCATAGAATTTAAAATTTCCAACTCCCAGATAATAGCATCTGCTTGGTCAGGTTCCTCAGGCATCTCTGTCAATTTGTTTTTCCTCTTTGACCATTTCCTTCCATTTTGTTATTGACTATCAATTCTGTCATGGTACTATGCAGCACTACTGTTATCAATGTTTTAATAGCTTAACTGGGCCCAGGACTGAAGTTCAAGGTATCTTGCTTTTTTATAGCATAGTAAATTTAACATGAGCTTATGTCATCTGGTGCTGTGCTGATAAACAGCATGCTCAACAAATCACGTTTTGATTTGCTGTTGCCCTAAGGTAAATGCTGCCCTAAGGTAAATTTTTTACTTTGAATAGACTGTTTTCTTGTCTATACAGTTCTGGTCTAGGAATGACACAGAATACAGTTTCAAGTACAAAATAATAGTACTAACACAGAAACACACTTGACAATTTGGCCAAGATTCAAGTGGCTGTTATTTACCTTGTTGAAGTCTTGGCTAATATCTGCTAAGAAAGTGTTGTCTGTGAGACAAGACTTCATAGCCTCTCACTGTTGCAGACTGTCATGTTAAGCTTCCTAATTTCCACAGGCAAATGTCACTCTGATATGTCATTAACACCTGTGTGTTGCAGAACGTCAAACCTCTAGCAGCCTACACACATCTTGCATTCCAGAATATTTTCTGAAAAATAAACTTAAGAAGCATAAGATAAACAAATGTAAATATTTCGAGAACAATAAAAGACATTAAAACTGTACAGGTAACAGTGTCATCAGTAAGAAGTATTATGTACAGTGATAATAGTGCATCCGTAGTATTTTTGATAAACACTAGAATATATTAATTCACACGACCCCCAAATTATAGTTTTTCTGCTAAACTTTCACAAATTGCAATGTCTCAGAAACTGTACAACCTAGACATATGTTGTTGTAGCATTTCTGTTAACCAGACATAAGCGTTCACATGGCAACACAAAATTCCTCCGAGTACATGTTTATTGAGATGTTTACAGAACTTTGAAAACATGTTTAATTGTATAATTTGCAGTATAAAAACACTGAATATCTGTCAAGATGTGTAACTTGCAGTGCAAATATCAGATCTGAAGTAGTTTACTTAATTTGATCTTCAACCTGTGGGTATCTGATCCATAACGGATCCGAGCCGGCAACTGCACAAGCATCTGCTCCAAGCAAACCTCAGATCTCGTTTGCTGCGGCTTCCATTGCATCATGATTCTTAAGCTCCAAGTTGTGAGTAGGTTTTTTGAAATGTTTTCCCCCTGTTTATTAGTGTTTAGTGAGTGTGCTGGTAGCATAGGTGTCCTCCCTTCCTCCCCTCACTGGTGCGTCAAGTGTAGGTTCCTTTCCTTAGGTTTTAGGTAGCTTGTAGTAGTTAGACCCCCCTCCCCCCCAGCCTTCTGTGTGCTTGTGGTTTTGAGTGTGTGGTGAGTGGAGTATTTTTTCAGAATCTTTTCTTGTTTTTGGGACCAGTCATGGCTGATCTCCCTAAGCAAGTTTTCAAAAGATGCACTGAGTGTGTTTCTGTTGGCTCTGACCTTGGGTCATGGTATCCCGGGGTGAATTTCCTATCTGTTCTGTCTAAAACTACTGAGTTTCTAAGACCAAGAATATGTACTATGCCTAAAAAAGATGACCCAAACTCAAGCACCTGCTTCCTTGCCACAACATCAAATACTTAAAATAGCAGAAGACCTGATTATGCTGATTAGGGGAAGCCAGCCTTCCCCTGCTAAGGGGAAAAGAGACTTGTCCCCAGCAGCTTTAACAGACCAAGAGTCCGAAGACTCTGTGGTTTCTGAATATGAAGACATGCCTTTATCTGCTTATGAAGATTCAGATGCAGAGGAATCCATTCCCTCAGCTTCTACTCCAGAGGATTTTTCTTTTGGTGAAACCCTACATACTTTAAGAGAGCATTTCCACTGGGAATGCCAAGACTATCCTCAGTCCAAAAAGAGGGTCAGAGAATTTTTAGATTTGCCACAACATAGACCTTTAGCAATGCCCCCAGTTCTGGATGTTGTGGATGATGTCTTTATGGAATCCATTCTAACTCCTGATACTTTACCCCCTGCTCCAAGGAAGCCAGACAGGTACTACAGAGTTCTTGACTCTCACAAATTTCTTTTCAGAAATCCTACTGCTGACCCAGAGGTCATCTCCCAGGGACCTAAAGGTATGAAAGCAACTACAGATAAGAATCCCACCCCTTTGGACAGGGATGCTAGAATTTTATACAGATGGGGTAAAAAAGTATACACCTCTGCAACCCTTGCACTTAGGGCATTGAATTGCCAGTTTCACATGCTGAAGTACCACCAACATATTATGTAACTTATCAAGCAAAAATTGGCTACCTTTAGACTGTGCAGAAAATAAAGAATTACAAGAGCTTATGCATTCTGCAAGCCAACTCAGCAAGCATATTTTGCAATGTGGCTTTGACGCCCTAGAAACATCTTGCAGGGCAGCAGTCACTGGTTCTGTACTGAGAAGGCATGCTTGGCTTAAGGAGCAGACCTTGCCAGACCATGTCGAATCAAAATTACTAGATGCTTCTTTGAACAAGGGTGATCCGTTTGGCACCAGAGCAGAAGAGGTTCTTAAAAAGATGGAAGAAAAAGCTAAGTCTATGCAGACAGTCAAAGATTTCTTGCAAGTACAGCCTACTAGATTCAGTAGGCATTGCCCCTCGAAGCATGGGTCCTTTTCAGCCCCCCCAAGGCCATCCCAAACTAGACCCAGGGGAAACAGACCCCCCCCCCAGACTACAGTCTCTGGGTTTGCAGAGGTCTAAGCAATGGATTGCCTCCACTTCAAAAACAGGGAGTGCTAAACCGCCCCCTTACGGAAAGAATTCATTGACTTCTCAACTTCACTCCTCACCTCTGCCCAACTGCTCGTGCTCCTAGGAGGAAAGCTTGCCCATTATGCAAAAAACTAGACTTCATCACCAAAGACCAATGGGTCCTCAACATTGTATCCCAGGGGTACACATTTTACTTCCACTCACTGCCAACCCGAAAAGGGTTCCCAGACCTTCCTCCAAACCAGTGAGCAGAGGCACAAAACCAAGTTCAAGCTGTGCTCTCCATAAGGGCAATTCAGCCTGTTCCTGCAGAGCAGATAGGTCAAGGGTTCTATTCCAGACTTTTCCTGGTACCCAGAAAAGAGGGCACTTGGTGCCTAATCCTAGATCTGTCCATTCTGACCACCTTCCTGGTGGTACCAAAATTCAAAATGCTCACCCTTCAGCAGCTTCTTTCTATGCTGGCCAAAGATGCCTGGTTAGCCACCCTAGACCTAAAAGAAGCCTATCTGCACATCCCTATCAGAGACTCCTGCAGGAAATACCTATGCTTCAGGGCAGGATCTATGCATTATTAGTTCTCTGCACTTCCCTTTGGCTTATCCACTGCTCTCAGAGTCTTCACAAAATGCCTAGCTCAAGCCATTGCCTACTGCAGACAGAGAAAAATTCAAACTTACCCATACTTGGACTACTGCCTTATTCCAGCAGACAGTCAGGAAATACTGTTGCACCACCTGACATTTGTAAAGAATCTTCTAACCTCCCTGGGGTACACTATCAATGAAAATAAATCAAAACTAGTCCCCAGTCAAAGAATTGTATTCCTGGGAGCAAGCTTGGACACAGTATCCCAGATGGCATTCCAGAGAAACAAGCCTATTTGACTTTCACTCAAATGGCCACCAGAACCCAACTATCCACAAGGAAAATGCTGCAGGCCCTAGGGTTCATGGCCACTTGCATCTTACTAATTCCATATGCCAGACTGCATATGAGGAAAATTCAATGGTACTTAATCTTTGGTGCCAACATTCTCAGGACCTGGAAACTGTCATTCCTGTCATACCTTTTCTAAGGACAGAGTTTCTTTGGTGGGCAGCAGCATGCAACCACAACAAGGGACTTTCCTTTACTCAACCCCCATGCTGCCCAGACCCTAACCACAAGCACGTCAGACTATGCCTGGGGGGCACACTGGAGTCCAAGTGAAATTCATCTGCACATCAACCAAAAAGAGATGCTAGCTGTTCAGCATGCTCTAACAACTTTCTGATCCCTACTCCCACCAGGACCCCTACTAATAAAAACGGACAACACCCACAGTTATGTGGTACACCAACAAGCAGGGGGGAACCCACTCTTACCCACTCTGCAGGCTAGCCATGGCCCTGTGGAACATGGCCTTGGGACATGCAGGTTCATCTGCAAGCTCAATTCCTGCCAGGCAAACAAAACTCACTGGCAGACAACTTAAGTAGAAATCTCCTAGACCTACACAAGTGGCATTTTTAGAGCACAGCACCTTCAGCCTTCTAATCTAGAAATGGGGGACCCCAGACATGGACCTCTTTGCCTCCCCCTGCAGTCACCAGCTCAGCAAATTCTGCACCAGCACACCTCACAGCAGGGCCTGGAAAGTGGATTCCCTATCCTTCAAGTGGGAAAACCTCTCAATCTATGCAGTTCTCCCTCTGCCCCTTCTCTCAAGAATATTACTCAAGATAAGACAGGACAGACTAAGGACAATCCTGATTGCCCCAGACTGGCCACGCCAGCACCGGTACCCATTACTGCGCAGCCTGTCACTGCTGCCACCCTAGCACCTACCCCAGAGCCTGACCCTCCTCATTCAGCAGGGGGGAAGATCTTTCATCCGCAACTGCAAACCCTGAATCTTGCAGCCTGGCTTATTCCTTGAATTCCCTCCCAGTGATCAGCCTAAGCAAGCAGGTGTCTGACGTCATTCTTGAAGCCAGAAGACCCAGTACAAGAAAATCCTGTGCTGATAAGTGGAAAAGGTATTGCTCCTGGATTCAGTCTAAAGGAGAGGACACAGCCCTGCCCTCCCCACCTTTAATCCTGGATTACCTAGCAGATCTACTCCACAGAGGCCTTTCCTTCTCCATTAAGATCCATGCCTCTGCCATCTTGGCTCATTACAACACTGAGCCACCTCTCTACTCTCACCCTCTCATCAAACAGTTCCTGAGAGGGGCAAACAACTTAAGGCCACCAAGGAGAGCACCCTCCCTTTCCTTGGGACCTTAATTTTGTACTGGAAAAGCTCACGCTAGCCCCCTTTGAGCCTGCAGCATCAGCAGAGTTAAAATTCCTCTCTTGGAAAACAGCCTTGCTTCTGGCCATCATTTCAGCTAGACGAGTGTCTGAGCTGCAAGCACTTAATGGCTGTGGAACCCTTCGTTATTTTTCATGCTGACAGAGTTTCCCTCAGGACTAATCCTTCCTTTATGCCCAAAGTGATGTCCAGTGTGGCTCTCAACCAATCTATCCATTTGCCTATCTTCTTCCCTAATCCTCAAAGTAAAGGGGAAAGGATCCTGCACTCCTTGGACATCCACAGACAGCTCAGATTCTACCTGGATAGGACTAAGCCCTTCAGGAAATCTGACCAGTTACTACTCAGTTTTGCACCAGGGGCAGAAGGCAAGGCCGTTTCAAAACAGACAATTTCCAAATGGATAGCACACTGTACCCATTTCTGCTACAAACACCATGGGAAACCAACCCCTCAGGGGGTCAGAACACATTCCACTAGGGCAACTTCTACCTCTACAGCATTCCTCAGGGGAGTCCCTACAAGGGACATTTTGGATGCTTCTACCTGGAGTTCTGTACACACATTCACCAAGCATTACCACCTGCCTATCTTTTCCAAATCCAGGGCGGGTTTTGCAACAGCAGTCCTGCAGGGCACACTAGCCAGCCCAAACTCTTCTTGACTGCCTCCACCCCTTCTTCAGCTTTGGGAATCAACCCAAGTGTGATGATTGCAACAGTGAACCACGAAGAACATAGTACAGTTGTGTACACTTACCACAAATGTGGATATTTGAGTGTATTTACTGTTGGAGTCCTGGTTTCCCTCCCTCCAGCCCCCTTTTGTCTCTCTCCATCTCCACTCTGTGTATATTATTCTCCCCCTTACAGCAGTATTAGTATTTACTTTTAATGGTGGTGAGTTTCCCACCATAGCTTATTTCCCTATTGGGGGGTCGTCTGACATTCGGGGCAAGAAAAACTAATGTAATGGTGTCGGCTGCCTATTTTTATACCCCTGCCGACCTGACGTCAGTCCTGGAGTGACAGCAACTGACTCAGAAATACTAAGTTTCTGGTATTCGAGCTAACTGAGGGCTACTTGCAGGTAGATAACCCAAATGTGATGACTGCAACAGTGAATACACTTGAACATCTCTATTTATGGTAAGTGTACACAACTGTACTTTTGCAAGCCCTTTCCGGAAAGCCCCACCGGAGAGGTTCCTCGCAAGCATACATGCAAGAGGAGGCACTTGGACTCCTCCCCAGAGTCCTTCACTGAGGACACTGATTTGGATGATGGGGAAGGTTCCCCCAGATCACCTCCCGAGGAGACATCATGGAAATCTTGCGCCAGCGGGGAGGTTGGTCCACCGCAAAACCTTCCTCTGATGAATCTTTGTTCCTGGAAGCTTTTGGCACGGGCCCGTCAACTACCTGGGTGTCCCCTCCCGTGGATCCAATAATGGACTTGGTCACCTCACAGGCTTGGAAGGAACCGGACACTGTGGAACCAATCCCAAAACACCTGGACAAAATATTGAGCCCCCCTGCAGACAGACCGGCTTGGAATAAAGGGTCCCCTGTAGACGCTATGGTGGTAGCATCCACCACCAAAAAAGAACTAGCCCAGGAGAGTTCCTTGGTCCATCCTCCTGACCGTGAGTCTAGGATGATGGATCGCCTAGGGAAGCGGGTTTATGCATCAGCGACCTTTTCTATCCGGGCGCTGAACTGTCTGGCCCATGTTACTCGACTACAGCGCAAACTGGTTAAGGAACTGGCTGAGTCTCCCCCAAAGTCCATGTCGGAGGAGGACAGGACTGCGTTCTCCACGAGGAAGGTTCATAGGTAGGTAATAGGCTATCGGCCCTAGGGCCCATACAAGCCTAGCCAAAAAATGTATCCTGGCTTTCGCCACCCAAGAAATTTATTTTCCTGTGCCCCTGTCGAGGCTACCTTGACAGCGGTTTCAAATACGTCTATGCGACTCCTCTCACATGCGACTGGAGCGGCTAGGGGTGGCTGGGTCCGACATGTCCATGAGGCGTAACCCCTAGCTCAGATTGTGTCAGTTCACGGAATCCTTCAAGGCGTCTTTTGCGAATGCCCCGTATGACGGTTCTTCCCTCTTTGGTAAGACCGTTCGTGACACCTTGGTCCTGAGTGAGAAAGACGGGAAGACACTATCTGGCATCGGAATTCACTTTTCAAACCCTCAAAGATCCTTTCCCTAGAATCAGCGAGGGCAAAAGATGTGGTTCCGGAAGTCTCAGTATTCCTGGGACATTCAGGGCCCTTCTTCCCCTAGAGGCAGAGGGGGACAGGATAGACACCGGCCCAGAGGCAGAGGGGCTCCGAGGAATTTTCTGTCTCGAGAACCGTTCTCTGACAGGCCTGCGCAGCAACCCTGAGGGGTTGCCCGACTGCTCTGGAGGCAGTCAGGGGTCGCCTGTCATTGCACCTGGCGGCATGGGAGTCAGTGTCATCTGACCATTGGGTGCTTCAGATAATTTCCAGAGGCTATTCAATCCCATTTGTGGTTCTCCCTACACCTTAAAACACCTCCCAGATGTACCACCCGCACAAAGGGAGGCAGCAGCGCTAGAGGTTTCCAAGCTGCTAAAGAAATGAACCATCGAACCTGTCCCCCCCAGATCAGTTCGGATTGGGCATCTACTCCATATTCTTTTTGGTGCCAAAAAAGACAGGGGACTTAAGGCCCATTCTGGACATGTCTACTCTGATCCTGTCAGTTGCAAAAGAGAAGTTCCGGGTGGTCACTTTACAGTCCATCATGCCATACCTGCAAGAGAGCGACTGGATGTGCTTGTTAGACCTCCAGAACGCTTACTATCACATAAAGATGCACAGAAGCTCCAGGAGGTTTCCCTGTTTCTGGCTGGGAGCCAGCCATTATCAGTTTCGAGCCCTATCCTTTGGTCTCACCACAGCCCCCCAGGGTGTTCACTAATGTGATGGCAGTAGTAGTGGCTCAACTGAGGCTTCAGGGGATTTAGGTCTACCCATAACTGGATGATTGGCTCCTTACTGCTGCCACCAAGCATCTACTTTGTCGGACCAGAGACTATTTCCTACATCTTGCACACTATCTAGGGATTACAATCAACACAGCCAAATCTCTTCTGAACCCTGTCCAGATGATAGGATACATAGGAGCATGGATAGACACATTACAGACAAAAATTGTCCTGACCTCGGAGAGAGTTCGAAATTTAAAGATGCATCTTACCTTCATTTATCGATCTCATCTCCCCTCAGCAGAGTCGGTCTTAAAATTTAGGTTCTATGGCAGTGACGATAACACTTCTACCATGTGATCGATTACATATGCGAGTACTACAGTGGACTCTAGTGGTGCAATGGTCTTTGTTGGATCTTCCGTTGTCGCACCCGATACACATCAGCAGAGTCTGCAGGTCATCCCCTCTATGATGGATACAGTCTTTGGTATTCTTGGAGGAACGACCTTTTGTTCCAGCCCCTGCCTAAGCCACAGTGACCATGGATGCCTCCCAGCTAGGGTGGGGGGGCCATTCTTCAGGAAGGACAGTCCAAGGCATGTGGTCCCCAATTGAGACCAGTTTGCATATAAACATTCTGGAGATGAGGGCAGTCCTTTTTGCGTTGCAGGCCCTTCATGCCTTTCTACCTCTGGGAACCATCGCAGTCCAGTCAGACAACATGTCGGTCGTCTGGTATATCAACAAACTGGGAGGGACCAGATCTTACCCCCTTTGTTGCGAGGCCGTGAGAGTTTGGGAATGGGCGATCTCCACCGGTCATTTTCTGGTAGCAATGCATATTCCTGGGGGGGGGGTCCAACATTCTAGCAGCAAACTAAGCTGGACTGTTCTAATGCCTTACGAGTGGTCTCTTAATCCTTCTGTAGTGGAGCAGATCTTTCTAGAGTGGGGTTGGCCTTGCTGCGATCTCTTCACATCTCCTTCCAATGTGAAGTGCAGTGAGTTCTTTGCTCTGACCCCCCCCGCCGGGGGAGTCCCCCAGAGACACTCTAGTCCATGTTTGGCCTCCTGGTCTTCTTTATGTTTATCCTCCTGTGCCCCTTATTCCGAAGATCCTAAAAAAGGCTTGTCGACTGAGGAGCAAAGTGATCCTCATTGCCCCGTTCTGGTCTCGCCAGGTATGGTTTCCCTTCCATTGGTCTCATCTTCTAGCTCCTCCTTGGATCTTGGATCCCATTCAGGATCTCATTTTGCACCCCTTGAAGGATCTCTCATCCGAATCTGGTCAGTCTGAAGCTCACAGCTTGGCTGCTCTATTTCCCTTAATTGCTAGGACTCCCGGATTGTCTTCTTCGGTCAGGTCTGTTCTGGTGGCAGCTCATAAGTCGTCCACCAGGAAGATTTATCACAGCAAATGGAAGCGTTTTTCCTTTTGGGCTTCTCAAAGCCTTGCACGGCTCCCATTCCAGCTCTCCTTGACTTTTTGGAAAATATTTTTCAACAAGGGGCTAGTTCGTCTACGGTCAAGGTTCAACTAGCCGCCATTTCTCTTTTTCACGTGGGTGAGAACTCTGCTTCTTTAGCCTCTTCCAGATTGTGCAAAGCCTTTATTAAAGGTACCTTCTTGTTGCGTCCTCCGGTCAAAGATCCCATTCCTGCATGGGACCTTACTATGGTACTTCAAACATTGGTTGCTCCTCCATTTGAACCTACAGCAACCGCAGATCTTGAGTTTTTGTCTTGGAAGACAACCTTTCTAGTGGCTATTACTTCTGCTAGGAGGGTTTCAGAACTTCAGGCATTGTCTGTCAAAGTTCCATACATGATTTTCCACAAGGACAGGGTTTCTCTTCGCACCAGTACTTCTTTTCTCCCAAAAGTAGCATCGGAGGTTAATATCAATCAGACTATCAATTTACCTGTTTTCTTTCTAAAGTGTACAAACAAAAGAGAAGTACCTCCCTGGACTGCATGAAAAGAGACATGGAGGAGCTGTCCAATCTTGTAGCCTAGGCAGGTATGACTGTAGCCCTGAGGAGCATCCTGCCATCACTCAGAATGATACCACAGTACAAGGACAAAATGATTGACTTCAACAGTTGGCTAAGCTTCTGGTGTCATTCTAAGGGTTCCGTTATCTGTCTGCCTGAGATGACATGATTGACAAACCACGATGCTTTGCCAGAGATGGCCTGCACCTGTCGTCCTTGGGATTCCGGATACTGGCTAAGGCTCTTGCCACCCCTATAGTGCCTTTTTTTAGGCAAGGTTCAAATGACAAATTTACCACTGTAACCGGTACAAGCAAGCAAAATCTGAGGGTAATGCTATTTAATGCTAGAAGTCTAAACCTCAAAATCCATTCACTCGAGGCATTCAAGGCTCCAGAGAGCACCCCTGCATTACCAGGCTATAATTCATACCACACCTTTCGGCCACCTAACCTGGACTGAAACACTAAAGATGAAGGCGTGTCCATATTCATTAAGGATATCCACACCTCCAGGCTGGCTGCTCAGCATAATGCATCCGAGATTATCCAAGTTCAACTAACTCTGGGCAAGACAGGAATCCAAATTGTAGCTTGCTGCAGATCCCCCACCATGCCCCAGGATACCCACTCCTTATTTCTTGATACACTGGAAAATATTAGGGTACAACCTAACATCCTAATAATGGGCGATTTCAACTACCCCACCATTAACTGGGGAAAACTACTCATGTACGAACTCTTGTGCTCAACGTTTTCTGGAATTCATAAATTCCAGCACCTTGGATCAACTTATCCACACCCCCACCAGGGGCAGCAATATCCTAGACCTGGTCATTACCAACATGGGCAACCGGTGTTCCACACCAGAGGTCAATTCCTCTTTGGTCAGATCTGACCACAAGCTAATCACCCTAGTGATCCACATCCCACCCCCACCCTCCATTAGAGAAACCACCGTAAAAAAATGTCTCCAAAGCCAACTTCAAGCTTCTTAAGATAGAAGTGGCAAACATCAGGACACCCATGCTGACGGACAATAGAGGTACGACTGCTGAATCCTATACAAATGCACTTTATAAGCACTTCCACATGTGCATGAATTGTGCAATACCTAACAGAACCAAGATGCTATCCCCCCAAAAAAGGAAGCCAATCTGGTGGTCCTCTGGCATAAACTGTACAACATTAGAAAGAAACCGTTGCAAAAGAAAGAGTAAAATCCCATGATTGGAGGAACTCCGTGGTCACCCTCAGTAAGAAGCTGAGATCCCTCATAAAATCCTCCAAAGCTAGTTAAAAAAACAAAATCGCCACTGATTCTAAAGACATCCACAAAGCATTTTATTGCTATGTCAAGAATCTCAATGGCAACACTCAGATTTGCTCGAGTTATAGCACAATGGCACTAAATATACAGAACCAACTGATACTGCCAACATTCTGGCCGATAGGTTCAGTGCTAACTAAAGTTCCTGTAATCACGGCTGCACAGGTAAAAAACGCAAACTTCAAAGCCAAGAACACGGCATCTATGTGGCCTGATAACATCCCAGGCTGCATTCTACATGAACTACAGAACGAACTGGCACCCCACCGAAGTACTATGTTCAATCATAGTCTCACCTCAGGCTTTGTGCCCACTGAATGGCACACAGCAACAGTTATCCCACTCCACCAAGGGGGAGCCAACACGGACCCCGGGAACTACCGCCCCGTTAGCCTGACAAGCTTGGTCTGCAAAGCTATGGAACATATCATCATAGAACTTATAAACAATGACATTGATAATTTCCAAACTTTGGACGCTACCCAGTTCGGGTTTGTAAAAGGCAGATCAGGTCTCCTAAACCTGATAGACTTCTTTGAAGCGGTCAGCAAAGCCATAGATTAGGGTAAGTTGGTTCACATAGCCTATCTAGATCTCGCCAAGGCTTTCGACACCATCCCCCACTCTGGAATTATAGATAAACTCACTAAACTAGGTATAAATCCCTATGTCGCAAGATGGGTTGCCAGCTGGCTTACTGACAGAACCCACACTGTGAAAGTAGCTGACTCTAAATCCAACTTCAGACAAGTGGAGTACCACAGGGTTCAGTCCTAGGTCCTCTCCTGTTTGGTATCTACTTCTCTGAAGTACAGGCTAACACAGAAGGTCTTTGACTAACAAAGTTCACAGATGACTGCAAACTAGGAGCCATAATCAAAACTCCTAACGATGTAGACATCCTACAAAAGGCCCTCACTGAGACAGATGCCTGGTGTCAAAGCCATGGCCTCAAGCTCAATGCCAGAAAGTGCATTGTCATCCCTTGTGGTAAAAACTCTGTACCCATGAACTACCACATAGGCGGTAGTCTACTTAACACCGAAAGTGTGATGAGACCTTGGGACACAGGTGGACAGTAGTCTCTCCTTTGATAATCACATCGCCACATTAGTCAAGAAATCCTTCTACTTGACACACCTCATCACAAAAGGTTTCTCATCCAGGAAAAAAGGTCATTGTTTCCCTCTACTCATCACTCATTAGACCCATTATAGAGTACAACTCCCCTTTTGGTATGTACCTCACAAGACATCTACAACAACTGGAAAGGCCACAGAAATGCCTCACAAAGAGGATTACCGGCCTCAAACAGATGCCCTACGCAGACCGTCTCAAAAAACTCCAGCTTTACTCTGTCGCATATCGCCTACTCAGAGGCGATCTCTGCCTAACATACAAAGCTATGTCAAACCCAGAGCTGTTGAGCATGCTTCACTTAAAGAAATCCCAATCCCTCCGAGCCACACGCTCTAGGGACCTAAATCTTGTCACCACAATAAACAGAACATGCTGGAAGGATAGATTCCTGTCCCAGAGACTTCCCATACTCTGGAACAAACTACCTGTCTATATCGAACAAAGCTCCTCATTAGCACTCTTCAAGAAAAAGTTTGATGATTGGATGGGAGATAGGAAATTCACTCTGGGGATCACTTCTGTGGCTGTGCTTGACAGGGGCACAGGAAAATAATTTTCTTGGGTGGCAAAATACAAGTTGCATTTGTTGGATGTTCATAGACAGTTATGTTCTGTTTGCACAGGACCAAAACTTTTTGTAAATCTGACCATTTGTTTGTGTTCTTTTTCTAAACCTTTTTTGGGTAAACCTATTTCCAAGGTGACCATTGCCAGGTAAATCTCCCTTATGTACCCTTCAGATCTACAAGGATAAAGGTTTGTCTCCTCCGGGTCAGGTTAAAGCTCACTCGACTAGGTCCATGGCTACGTCTGTGGCCTTTTGGTCCAGAGTATCCTTAGACGACATTTGTTCTGCGGCTACTTGGTTCTCATCTCATACCTTTATTTCTCACTATAAATTGGATTTGATTTCTTGAAGGAGAGCATCCTTTGGTTCCATGGTGCTCTGGAATATCCTTCCATAAGGGCCACTCAGGTGTTTAGTAGCTGGGGATTCTGTCCCACAGGTTGAAGATTAAATTAAGTAAACTACTTCAGATAAAGAAGTTATGTACTCGCCCTAACGTTCCATCTGAGTAGTTCTACTTCATTTGTCTTCAACCATTCCGCTCGCCTTCCCCCTGGCCTTACCATATGGACAGCGTTCATAGCTGGCACTTGGTGTGCTTGAGGTGTTTGGATTGAGTTGTGTAGTGTAGGGTGCAGCAAACTCTATCTGAGGGTTGGAAGGTAGTGGTGGCATATTATGGGTAGGAGGCGGAGCTCTGAGCAGATGTTTGTGAAGTTGTCGGCTCAGATCTGTTACGGATTCGATACCCACAGGTTGAAGACAAATGAAGTAGAACTACTCAGATGGAACATTATGGTGAGTACATAACTTCTTTTATTCTTCAACAGCAAGTAAGGTTTCACCTGATGTCATGCAACATTTGTGAGTACATAACTTCTTTTATTCTTCAACAGCAAGTAAGGTTTCACCTGATGTCATGCAACATTTGTAAGTCACTTATTTTTTGAAGTATTAAATATATATGGAAATAGTTTATTTTCATGATAGCTAAAAAAACAACTAGCAATATTTAAGGTATTGTATGACATAAATAGATACTGATGAATTTTCCTGCCTCCCACCATGGCATTTCACACCATATCCCTCAATAACAGTTAAGGCTCTCTACTATGAAAATATTAATAGTAAGTGACACAAAGATTAATTTATCTGTAGCAGGGCATCCTACATTAAAAATCATATTGTCATTTTGTTAAGAACTCCTTGCACTTTCCAGTACTGCCTATTAGGTGACAAGTCACTTAGAAGCCAGTCTGGATGTCATCGGGATCTATGAGTCCAGAAATCTTGAGCAAAAAGTCAAGAGGTCTGGAAGTATACAAAAAAAGGTGCTATAGGCTTGAATGAGAAACGCACCAGCAGGACAGAAATATTATACGGGCAGCCTGACCTAAATGAAGCATATTTGCAAGTTGGGATACTTGTGTATAGAAGAACTGACTGTGTTGTTACCAGACCTCTTGACTTTTTTGCTCAAGAATTCTGGACAAAAGCCAAAATAATGTGCTGGACAAAGGCCTACAGTCAGGAAGATTTTTAAAATGTTGTTCAACTTCACATGAAAAGTTAATAGAGATTTTGAATTTACGTGTATTTTCAGAACGGTATGTACTCTGATTTCTGGCATTATGGACCATTTGTAATCCTCATTGACTTATTAGAAAATCAGTTTTACATCGAACAGGGTAAAATTATTAGACAAAATCAAGGGTATTCTGCAAAAATGCAAGCTGCGGGGACAGATGAGAGGTGTTCTTGCTACTGTCTGGTTGGTATACAATTAAATTTCATTTGGCATGCTAGTAATTAAAACGCTTGGATACTAGTTCAGCAAGGACCAAATCTGGTTAGAGGCCATTAACTTTTTTACTGTGAAGGAAAAGCCAGTTGTAAAAGCAGAACATTTAGTTTTGACTGCCTCTAATGTCATAGCTCTGTGTGTGTGTTTTGGTGGAGTTAGGGACTGAGATTTTATTTCTCGCTGAACAAATCTCATTCCATTGATCATTATTAGCCCTTTCTTTGTTATTTCTTAAGTGCTTTACTGTCTGGAATGCAGAAGCAGTGTAGCCTGACAACACTAGGCAGGGGAGTGGTCTCCTGCTTAGGTCAGTTGTTAGTCCAGCAGTACAGTTTTTGTTTTGATTGGTCACCTTGCAGAATATTTTCTTTTCCTCCAATTTGATTGACCGACTAACTTCACCTTTGTAAGCTGGAATTCTTAGGACATTTAAGTACATTGGTGCCATAGTAACAGCAGTGTGAAGAATGCATTACATTGCCTTTGTTTGACTACATTCTCTCTGGTCTCAATAGTAGTTCATGGTGTCTTAAAGCCACCCAAACACCACTCGAAAACTTATAAAAACCAAAAATATTAACCACAGAGTGGTCAAGTAGAATGGCACGTTTATGGAACTTCCACGCAGTAAAAACAAAAGACTTGGTGCTTTCACCTATCAATACTCGGGCATCATCAGAGTCTCATCACAAACTAATACAACTCACATTTATAGGTAAATACCACATATGCAATTTCTTGTCTATTTCATAAACTAACCAATCTTTGTTATAAATGAAAAAACACCAATCTGGTGTTCCAATACATTCTTATCCACTAGGCAACAACCATTAAAAACAGATCAAATCTTTTCCTCTGCTTGATTAATATGTCACAAATTACATAACATAAAAACAATTAAATATGCATGCACATTTGTAATAAATAAACCATAATAATATCAGCCAAAAATTTATTAAAGAAGCCAAAGAGCATAAAAACCCAAACTGTGTTCATTGTGTTACTGTTCAAATACGTTTGGCTCTTGCTTTTAAAGTACTTGAAATGGAAATATTGTCATTGATCCCTGGTTCAGTTTTGGCATTGAGCCACAACTGCCATTCTGTTTCCTTTACCTCAATCTCCAAATCAGGATCCCCTCCTCTCCCATTAGTAAATACTCTGTCAATAATAAAAAATATAATTTTTTAAAAATTCCTACAATTTGTGCTAAGCATATAAAGTGCACTATTCAGTTTTTTTTTGTTTCTGATGTCCCTGTTGTGTTCAACAATTCTGTCCCTCAATATTCTGGTGGTTTTCCCCACATAAAATGCTGAACAGGTAGTGCAAGTGACAACATAGACCACCAATCTCGTATTGTAATTGCTCCGTCCAATTGCACATTCTAGAATTGTAAATATTCTTTACTCTCTCTTTATCTTTTTCTAAAATTTATTTTATATTTCTTCCCTTACCATATGCTACTTTGGGTTTGCTTCCTAACTTCTTTTTCAAGTCCGCATCAAATAGCCCATAGCCCATGCCATATCCCATAGCACACACAAACTAGTGACCAAATGGGGGGGGGGGTCCTGATTATACTGCAAAACCATAACATCATTTCCATAAACCTTTTGCTAGTCACGTGTTTCACTACTTGTACCTTCTCTCAAAATAGGGGCAAACCTGCTTGGTTGATTTTTCATCACCTCATTTCTTATTCTCAACAGAAAATGAGTCTGATAGCCTCTTTCTTTGAACATTCCTATAAGGATAACCATTTCTTCCAAGAATTTGATATAGTCACTAACCAGTCTAGACAGTCTGACCATCTGTCCCTTTACAATGCTTCTCCTTTGATGATAAGGATGGTGACTATCAAAATGGAGTAGCATGTTAAACTAGGTTGTTTTTCTAAAAATACTAGAAAGCCCACCGGTTGTACTATCCTTTTTTCAAAAGGATGTCTGAGTAATCCCATTTCCTCATTATGAATCCTATATGTCAACTTAAAAAATTCTGTAGTGCTTTTCAGAAACTCAATGAATTCACATGCTTCTTCCTGAGTTCCTGTCGATCACCCAAAAACCTTAAATAGGTTAATATTATGGATATGTAGGGGGGATGAAAACACGTCAATGTTCTTCATCTCACATTGCTGCAGTCCTTACACTTGGGTAGTCTGCTGTCCTCGGTCGGCCCGAATATCAAAGTATAAGGCTGACGTCGGTCAAGGCGCATTTGACTGACATCAGGACGTCAGGGTACAAATGCGCATGACCGACGTCATATCCTCAGTCTTTTTTGCCGCATGGTCCGATGCAGAAGCAGCATTGCAAGTGCCGGTTGGCGTTCTGAGATTTTTCGATTTCGAAGTTTCAGACCGAGTTCAAAGTTGGCTAAGTACCCGTTGGGAATATTTTAGTTTTTCTTGCCTCAGTGATTTACCGGATGTCAGAAAAGTCAATAATTGCATTTCTTGTGGGAAACAGATACCGATAGAGATTATCATACTTTGTGTATTCCTTGCTTAGGGCCTGAGCACGACGTTGTTGGCTGTCGCCTTGTGCTAGATTCAATAAACGCACTATAAAGAGAAGGTTGGATTGTGCCAGGTTAGTCTTTGGGAAGCGGTGCAATTATAAAATGCCGTTGGATGCTCCGACGCCCTTCTTCAAGAAGCGTAAGGACAAAGCAGTTAAGTTTAGGCTAGAAGAACCGCCTGTCCCGGACGCCGGTTCTTTAGAGGGTCGGTGGAGCCGGTGGCTCCACCGGAGGTTTCTTTGGGTTCTCAGGGAGACTTTATTATTGCAAGATGTGGCCTCTCAGGAGGCAGGTCAGGCTGAAGGGGCTTCTCAGGTTACTATACTCCCTCCCTTCCTAGGGTGGCTAGGCCCTCTCCTTCTGTTTCCAAGGCTTCCCCCAGAGGCAGGCCAGGTTCAGCTTCAGTTGGTGTCACCCCTAGTTCTTCTGGAACTGTGCCCAAGAAGCATATGCTTAAAATGGCAGAAGATTTGATTTCTTTGATTAGGGTTCTTTGCCCCTCCTGATAAGAGACCTAGGGTGGAGCCTGAGCCTGGGAGTTTTGAGCAGGCTTCGATGTTTCAGAGTCTTCGGCTGAAGACTTGCAGGAGTATTCTCCTTATTCTGATTCTGATGTGGATGATTCTACTCCTTCTGCTTCTCCTCCTGAGGATTTTTCTTTTCAGAAACTCTTCATTCCATGAGGGAGCATTTTAAGTGGGAAGGTCAGGACTTCTCTGATTCCAGGAAAAGGCTTAGAGAATTTTTGTTTTTACCCCAGCATAGGCCTTTGGCTATACCTCCTGTTTTAGATGTGGTGGAAGATGTTTTTGCAGAGGCTTCTCTTAATCCTGATTCTTTGCCTCCTGCTCCTGTTAAACCGGATAGATATTACAGGGTGCCTGAAGCTCATAAGTATCTTTTAAGAGTCCTAGGGCAGACCCAGAAACTGTTAGTCAGGGGCCTAAAGGTGTTAAGGCTTCTGTTGTCAAGAATCCGGTTCCCTCAGACAAAGAGGCCAAGGCTTTGGATAGATGGGGAAAGAAAGTTTATACTTCTTCCACTCTAGCTATGAGAGCTTTGAATTGCCAGTTTCACATGTTAAAATACCAAAACTATCTCCTTTCACAATTGAAGTCTAAGGTTGATGCTCTGGCGGAAGGTATTGATTGTAAAGAGTTGCAAGATTTAGTACATGTTTCTGAACAGGTGGGTAAGCATTCTTTGCAATGTGGTTTTGATGCTGTACAGGCCTCGTCTAGGGTGGCTGCCACTGGGTCAGTTCTTCGCAGGCACGCCTGGCTGAGGGATCAGAATTTATCTGACCATGTTAAATCACGGATTTTAGATGCTCCTTTACAATCTGATGTGTTGTTTGGTTCTCCTGTTGAGACAGTCTTAAAGAAAATGGAAGACAAGGCTAAGTCTATGCAGACTGTTAAAGATTTTTTGCAGGTTCAGCCTCCAAAGTTTAGTAGAAATTGGCCTACTAAGGGGTGGATGTATCCTTCTTATGATTCCCAGTCTAGGGATAGGTCTAGACGTGGCAGGGGCAGAGCTCAGGGCTCTTTCAGGCCTAGAACAGGGAGTTCTCCTGCACAGTCTTCAGGTGAGGGCAGGGGTCAGTCCTTTCGTAAACAGACCCAATGACCTACCTTTTCAGCTGCCAGAGCCTTCTCGTCTGGCAGCACCTTTGGGAGGAAGGTTGGCTCTTTTCAAAGAAAATTGGAGTTTAATTACCCAAGACAGATGGGTATTGGATATCATACACCACGGTTACCGGTTTTATTTCCATACCTTGCCTCCTTTCAAAGGCATGCCAGATGTTCCTCCTCCACAAAGAATAGAGGCTCACAAGCAAATTTCTCTGTTACTCCAAATAGGGGCCATTCAGCCGGTTCCTATGCCAGAAGTGGGCCTAGGATTTTATTCTCGCCTGTTCCTAGTACCAAAGAAAGGGAACACGTGGAGACCAATTTTGGACTTATCTATCCTCAACACTTATCTGGACATTCCCAAGTTCAAAATGTTGACGTTACAGCAGCTTTTACCTCTGCTGGGCAAAGATCATTGGATGGTAACTTTAGATCTCAAGGAGGCTTATCTTCATGTTCCTATCAGACTCAGTTGCAGGTAGTATCTGCGCTGAGCTGGGACTTCTCATTATCAGTTCTCTGCATTGCCCTTTGGCTTATCTACTGCGCCCAGAGTGTTCACGAAGGTTCTGGCTCCAGTGATAGCTTTCCTCAGGTTAAAAGGAATACAGATTTATCCATATTTGGACGATTGCCTGATTCTGGCTCAAGAAAGGGACGAGCTTCTTCATCATTTGGGTTATGTGATAGCAGTGCTAAGATGCCTAGGGTATTCTGTGAACGAAATAAAGTCCAGTCTAGTACCCTCTCAAGACATGTGCTTTCTGGGTGTGAGACTGAATACAGCATCCCAGATGGCCTTTTTGACCCCGGACAAACAAGAGAATCTTTTCCTTTACTTTCATCAGTTGTCTCATCAGTCCGGGCTGACTGCAAGGACAGTCCTTCAAGCCTTAGGGTTCATGGCATCTTGTATTCTGGTGCTTCCCAATGCCAAACTGCATATGAGGAAGCTACAATGGTATCTCAAAAATGTATGGACACAGCACTGCCAGGATTTGGACACTGTCATTCAAATAATACCTTGCATTCAAAAGGAATTTTTGTGGTGGGCTCAGGAATGTCACCTAAACAAGGGACTCTCTGTGACCCGGCCAGAGGCGAGTCAGATTCTAACGACAGATGCCTCAGACAAAGCTTGGGAGCTCATCTGAATGGAAAGTGGATACAAGACAAGTGGCCTGCCAGACTACAACATCTACATATCAACTTGAAAGAGATGTTAGCAGTCCAGTTTGCATTAATAGCCTTCAAGGATTTACTTCTTCCAGGGCAGGTGTTGATTCTAACAGACAACACAACTGTCATGTGGTACATCAACAAGCAAGGCGGAACACATTCTTATCCTCTATGCAGGCAAGCAATGATTTTGTGGGAGATTGCTCTCAGTTTACAGCTAAATCTTCAGGCAAGGTTTCTGCTGGGAGCACAGAACTCCTTAGCAGATGTGTTGAGCAGACAAATTATGGATCCCCACGAGTGGAAATTGGATCCTCATGTATTTCGGAAATTGACAGTGTCATGGGGAACTCCAGACATAGATCTGTTCGCTTCCCCTCTAAACCACCAGCTGCCAAAGTTTTGCACAAAAAGGTTTCATCCCACAGCTTGGAAAGTGGATGCTCTTTCTTTCAACTGGAGCAATCTTCATGTGTATGCCTTTCCACCTCTGCCTCTCCTCCCAAAGGTACTACTAAAGGCCAGACAAGACAAGCCAAGGATGATTTTGATAGCTCCAGATTGGCCTCGACAGCATTGGTACCCATTACTGAGGAGCCTGGTACGGAAGCCTCCATGGCCTTTGCCTTCAATTCCACACCTGTTGTCTCAGGAGGACAGTCATTTGCTCAACGTCAAGCTTCACTCTCTGCACCTAACAGCCTGGCATTTTCTGTTTTGAACCATTGTGGGCCTCCACTTCCACAACAAGTTTTGAATGTTATTTTGGAAGCCAGAAGGCCTAGTACAAGGAAAGTGTACGCAGACAAATGGAAGAGATTTTTGTTTTGGAGTGCAGCAAAGGATTTTGATGTTTCTGGGCCTAATTTAAGTGTGGCTCTTCAATATCTTACTGAGTTACTGGACAAAGGTTTGTCCTTCTCTTCTATTAAAGTTCATGCTGCAGCAATTTCGGCTCACTATGATTGTGACCCACCATTGTTTTCTCATCCTTTGTTCAAGCAATTTCTTAGAGGGGCAAAGAATATAAGACCCCACGAAGAGCTCCTACTCCTGCTTAGGATCTCAATTTTGTGTTGGAGAAACTCACTCTACAACCTTTTGAGCCTGCAGCTACTGCTGAATTAAAGTTTTTATCATGGAAGACTGCTTTTTTGTTGGCTATTACCTCTGCAAGAAGGGTTTCTGAGTTGCAGGCCCTTATGGCAGTTGAGCCTTTCTTAATTTTCCATAAGGATAGGGTATCTTTACGTACTAATCCTTCCTTTATGCCTAAAGTGGTTTCTAGTGTGGCTTTAAACCAAACTATTCATTTGCCTACCTTTTATGCAAATCCCCAAACTAAAGGGGAAAAGATTTTGCACACTTTAGATGTACACAGGCAGTTGTGTTATTATTTGGACAGAACTAAAGGGTTCAGGCAGTCTCAGCAGTTATTTGTTTCTTTTGCTTTGAGTTCTCAGGGCAAGCCTGTGTCAAAACAAACTATTTCTAAGTGGATTGGGTTTTGCATTGCTTTCTGTTATTCCCATCATGGCAAGGAAGTTCCAGCTGGGATTAGGCCTCATTCCACTAGGGCTACTGCCACTTCAACAGCCTTTTTGAGAGGGGTGGCAACTAAGGATATTTTGGAGGCAGCTACTTGGAGTTCAGTGCATACTTTTTCCAGGCATTATCACCTACCACTTTACTCTAAATCCAGAGCTGGTTTTGCCACTGCTGTTTTGCAGGGCATTTTAGCAGCTCCTGCTTCCTTATGATTTGGCCATCCTCCCTTTCCTCTGCTTTGGGATTCTACCCAAGTGTAAGGACTGCAGCAATGTGAGATGAAGAACATAGTACAGTTTTGTACCTACCATAAATGTAGATGTTCGAAGATCCACATTGCTGCAGTCCAATTTACCCTCCCTCCTTCCCCTCTGTTGTTAGAGGCGGTTGTGTGGGTTGGGTGGTCAATTGGGTGTATATTGTCTATTGTATATATTGTACATATTTTTAGTGCTAGGATGGTTGGTTGTTGGTTTGCTGTCTTTTGGTTTTTGACCTTTATTTTTAGGGTCTTCTGACATCTGGGGCAAGAAAAGACTGAGGATATGACGTCGGTCATGCGCATTTGTACCCTGACGTCCTGATGTCAGTCAAATGCGCCTTGACCGACGTCAGCCTTATACTTTGATATTCGGGCCGACCGAGGACAGCGGACTACCCAAGTGTAAGGACTGCAGCAATGTGGATCTTCGAACATCTACATTTATGGTAGGTACAAAACTGTACTTTTCCCATTCTGCTAATACTAAGTTTGCAAATATAGGTGCACACTTGGTTCTTATTGCAACACCATAAATTTGCCGAAAATACCTCCATTCAAAAAACAGGAAATTATTTCTTAATACCATCTCCATCATATCAACTAATAAGTTTACTTTAGTCTGACAACGTATCGCCTGTGTGTCCTCAGTACAATTGATCGCATCATTTAAATGCAGTTCTATTGCCTGCATTTCCCCCTCCCTCCTCGCTGAGTGTCCCCTGGGTGCTCCATGAAAGGAAGGACCATGTTGAACCTGTTTCTGCTTGTTCTTTAGTCGCTCTGAGCTACTCAGTTGAGGTGGATGTTCTAAAAAAATAATCTTGTTCATCCTGCTCCATCATGTATGTTCTGGTAACACCATTGCTACTGTCCATTACCTTTCCAACTACAATCGTAAATCTTTCAAACAGTGGAAACCACGCCAAGAAGCAAAATAAAGACTGTTCACCTCACCGTCACAGCTAGCTCTGAGAATCAGCATGCAGGCTATACTCTAATAAGGCAAGGCAGAATATAACTCGCAAAATATTTATTAAAGCTTACAAGAAGCTTAAAAGTGAACGAATAATACTATATGCAATACTGTTGTTAAACGCTTTCATTTGCAATCCGCAAACTTCATCAGAACAGCTGTTATGTTCAAACTCAGACCTTTTAAAATCTTTTTGGCGCCATACCCAGTACCAATTTACATTTAAAGTGCCAGTGCTCATATATTAAAATAAAATAAAATGCATCACTCGTCACCATCTGCAACATACAATAAATACATTAATACATGATATATTAACTCCTATAATAAAATACTATAAAATGCTATACATATATATAACCCTTTCTAGTAATATAACTAAAACACATCCTAAAAAGCTACACATTTTTATATGTACAGATATAATCAACTCATACAACAATATAAATATTTATCAACGCAACATTAAGAAAGGTTTTATAGAAATGTATTCATTAATACCTGTTTCTTTAGTTGCATCTGTTAAAACCTGTCAGATGCTTTCTTTTTTACTTAATGTTGCTTTCACATTCCCTCCTCTATTGTTTATTAAAACAATTTGGGTCTTGTGAGGTCAGCAGATGTGTGTGGAGTCCCATGATTGCAGAACTATACATGTAATCAGTTTCAAGGAAGCCCATCCCTCCTTTGGAACGGGGAATATATAATTTTGGTATGCACTGATTTTCATAGATCATTTGGTGAGCATGAAGCATCCTTCTTGTTTTATAAGTTACTCCAAAACTGTAAGTTAGGACAGGAAGAGCAAATTGTTTTATAGCTTGGATATTGTTCCTATATGTCAACGCTGTTTTCAGGATTAATTTAAGTCTTCTAAAGTATTTTTTACTAAGTTTTATTTGCATTTGTTCATGTTTTATTGCTGATCCTTCATCAGTTCCCATGTATTTATATCCTCCCTCTTGCTCAAGTTCTTCTGTATCACATTCTTGTACCAAACTGATGATGTTATGCTGTCCCTATCTCGCCTGCCTTCTTTCTGTTTGGGTTCGGCTCCAACTCGGCCGCATACTATAGCTCGAAAAGTCTTTACTGGATCGAGGCTAACCCTTATCCCAACATGCCTAGCGGTAGCTGCCCAGATCTCGTTTGCCATGTGGAGTGTCAAGATGGTCTTCTGCTGGCTCCAACTAAGCAGTTTTTTCTTGTGCTAAATTTCAATATTGTAACAGTTCTCAGATAGTTTTAGCATACTGGTAGTGTTGGCCTAACTTTTCTGATATTCTACTACCCCCCTCTTAATCCTTTGGCTGTTTGTTTTTGCTTTTGTTATGGCCGGTGTTTCCATGGGCCTACCTTACCTTTGTGATCCCCGTTGGCAGCCCATTTAAGTTAGAGGGCTTTCCCCTTTTTTCTGTCCCTACTTTCCACTTTCAGGAGAACCCATTTTAGTTAGTGGCTCTTCTTTCCTTCGGGGAAGTAGCCATTTAACTTGAAGCTACCTCCTCTTTCCTTCTCATGTGTTTAAAAAAAAGTGTTTTTTTTTGTCAGTTACTGTAAATTTTTTGCTAACTTGTGTATTACCACATCTAAGGATCCAAAAGCATCAGGGTTTAAAAAATACGACTCGTTGCCAAAAAATGTCCCTTACGGATGGGCACACAAGTTGAGAGTACTGTTTAAGGGCTGTTCACCTGCAGAACTCGTGTTCCATTTGCCATGGCTTTAGTGCACGAGTCCTGCAGGAAAGACGAAACAAGCTTATTCTATGAGGTTTATTAAAAACCCCTTTTGGAGCTGTGTCTGAAGAAACTCGGCCTGCAAAAAAATAGGACAATAAACCTACATCTTCAACTCCGTCCTCAGTAAAGACCAAATCTAAAGACAAGTCTTCTGAGCCTTCAGAGCGGACAGTTGGCTCCGATAAGACTCTCTCTCTGGCGGCTCTGTCAGCAGTCTTAGAGCTGTCCCAGACTCATAAACGATCTAGGTCCCCTTCCTTGGAGCTAGTGAGATCTGTTCCACAGTCTCCCATTTTACAATCTGTGGCAGGTAGTCACCGGTCTTTTGTGCACTCCTTTCAATCATCCTGGAGCCTTTTGGATGATGACGTGGAGAGGGTGGTGAAGAGGCTGCTCAAGACGCTGGTATTTGCTAAATTGTTGAGCCCAGCCCAGGAGGAAGTGGTGCCATCTGCCCAACCATTTTTTTCATCGATTCCTCCTCCAACTGCATCCAGTTTGGAACCGGAGTGCATGGAAGTCGTGGTGGTGGAACCGTTGGCTCTGACAACCCTAGGTTTATTGGTTCCGACCACCGCTCCAATCTCCTCAATACCTCTGTCTGTCGAGGAATCTGGGGGCTGAGGCCCTCTCTTTGGCTCTGGGGGGGGGGGAGTGGCATCAGATCCTTGTCCGATCCCCCTCTCCCTGTTGATGTTTCTGCGCAGGTGTGTTCGGCTCCTACATCGGCCTCGGAGCCATCTCCCTCAGTTCGGAGAAGGTTTCCAGGTTCTTCGGAGCTGGAGTCTCTCTCCATGACCGCAGTGCCTTCGAGGTGATGAGTGTGCTGTCTGCTGAGACAGCTCCACCCTCAGCTCCATTGGCTCCTTCCCCTTCTATACCGGTGTCTACCTCGGAACCTCCCCTCCTCCCCAATTGTAGGGAAACTGTGCCCCAGGACGACCCATTGCATGACCCCAGCTCTTCCAAAACCTCCCCTGAGCATACCTCAGAGGAGGTTCCTCAGAAGAAAAAATGCAAGAGGAAACATTTGGACTCCCCCAGAGTCTGTGACCTCAGACACAGACTTGGAGGAGTCTGTAGGGTCCCCACTGTACCCCTCTGAGGATGTCTCTTTTTCAGACATCCTGGAAATCCTTAGACAGAGGGGTAACTGGAAGTCCTTTGCCCCTTCTGAGGATGAGTCCGTGTACCTGGACACTTTTGGTTCCTGACCCTTCACCTCTTGGGTGTGTCTGCCCTTTGACCCACTTTTACCTGTATTGAGTTGAAAGGCATGGAGCTCTCCAGAAACCATGGAACCAGTTCCGCGGAGGCCCAATAAATTTATAACTGCCCCTGAAGACAAACCATTTGTTTCAAAAGGAGTGCCTGTTGATGCAATGGTGGTGGTGGCAGCTACCAAGAAGGAACTTGCAAAAACTTCCTCTTCTGTCCATCCGCCTAACAAGGAGTCCCGGACGATAGACTGGTATGGGAAGCATATGTTTTTGTCAGCGACCTTTACACTCAGGTCGCTGAACCTTCTTATCACACTTTATCAAACTTCAGAGGGATCACCTCAAGGAGTTAGGAAATACCCTTCAGGATCCTACAGCTGAGGGAGCAGCAAACAAGACAGCTAACCAGCTTGCG
The DNA here is from genome assembly GCF_019279795.1 of Protopterus annectens. NCBI lineage: Eukaryota > Metazoa > Chordata > Ceratodontiformes > Protopteridae > Protopterus > Protopterus annectens. Next base: position 387,643,661 of record NC_056740.1, on the reverse strand, counting down.
ACCTTGACCTCAGTCGTTAACTCCTCCATGCACCCGATTTGTTATGCGGCAGATGGAGCGAGTAGGGCTGCAGGCACAGGAGTTGCTCTGCGGAGACGCTCCTGGATGCGCCTATGTCAATGTGCGGAGCCCTTCAAGCCCTCCTTTACAAACGTCCCCTTTGATGGCTCTTCTTTGTTCGGGCCTCAAGTAAAAGAGACTCTTACTAGGTGTGAACGAGACGGCAAAGCTCTGCCATGGGAGTATGTTTTTCCACTCCCTGGAGACCTTACCCCAAAGGTCAGAAGAGTGGTAAGATGTGGTTCTGGAAATCCTAGGGAGCTTCGCCTGACACATGTGGAGAAAATTCCCCCAGGGACAGAGGGGGAAATAGTAACCGGAGACGCCAGTCTCGTGGTGGTGGTGGGGGTCCACAGCAGGGAGACAGGGATACTTTCTCTGTTAGGCCCTTCCAGCACCCCTGATGGGTTGCCCGGCTGTCCACCTCTGGAGGCAGTCGGGAGTAGGTTATCACTGTACCCAAAAGCCTGGTAAACGATAACAGAAAGAAAATGCATGGGTACGGTCCATAATATCCAGGGGTTACAAAATTCCCTTCTCCCAAACACCTCCCAAAAGAGCACAATGATCAATCTCAGATGTTCCACCCAGTCTTCGGGATCAGGCAAACCTAGAAGTACGAAGGTTGCTACAAAAAAAGAGCCATCCAGGAAGTCCCTGCAGACCAAATCGAATCTGGAACTTACTCTAGGTTCTTTTTAGTTCCAAAAAAGACGGGACTGGAGGCCCATTTTGGATCTCAGCAGACTAAACAAATCAGTCAGGAAAGCAAAGTTCCGGATGGTGACACTGCAGTCCATTCTCCCCTTTCTGGGCCAGGACAATTGGATGTGCTCTACTGATCTCCAGGATGTGTACTACCATATAAAAATGGACAGGCATTCCAGGAGATATCTACACTTTCAGCTGGGAGCCAGTCATTATCAGTTCAGAACTCTGCCCTTTGGTCTCAACACAGCCCCCAGGGTGTTCACCAAATGCATGGCAGTAGTTATGGCTCACCTGAGGCATCTAGGATTTCAGGTGTTTTTGTATCTAGATGACTGGCTCCTTACTGCCACCACTGAGCATCACCTGATAGAAGCGCGGGACCACACAATTCACACATGTGCACAGCTATGTCCCTGTGGTGAGCTTCCATATGACAATTCTGCAGTGGCTCCTTTTCACTCAGTTATTCCAGGATCTACCAATGTCGCACCCGATTTCAATAACAGAGTCCTGCAGGAGGGATGTGCAGTGGTGTCTCTACTCCCCCCAGGTCACCCTAGGCAGACCATTCCTGACCCCCCCCCCCCCCAGCCAGTAGCCACAGTGACCATGGACGCTTCCTAGATGGGGTGGGGGGACATTATCTGGGACAGACTGTTGAAGGAACTTGGCAACCACACGAGTATCATTTGCACATCAATGTCCTGGAGATGAGGGTGAGGCTCTTGGCATTGCAAGCACTTCAAGATTCCCTTCCTTCAGGGACTATAGCAATACAGATGGACAACATGTCAGTTGTGTAGTAGATCAACAAATAGGGTGGAACAAGGTCTTAGTGTCGGGAGACTCTACGAATATGGCAGTGGGCGATGTCTTCCCAACATTTTCTAATCGTGACGCACATCCTGGGGAAATCCAACGTGATAGCAGACAAGCTCAGCAGGGCAATACTTATTCCTCACGAGTGGTCCCTGAAAGAGAAAATTGCGGATCTGATTTTTCCCAGATGGGGCCAGCCATGCTGCGATCTCTTTGCCACTCCCCTAAACAACAAATGCAGCAGCTACTTCGCCCTAGTCCCACCACTGGACAGCCACTCAAGGATGCACTTGTTCATGATTGGCCCCTGGGACTGCTTTATGCCTTTCCCCCATTTCCTCTAATTCCCAAAGTTCTTCAGAAAGCAAAATTGTTCGATTGCAAATTGATTCTTATTGCCCCTTACTGGCCTCGTCATATATGGTTTCTGTTCCTTTGGCATCACCTGCAAGAGGAGCCTTGGATTCTGGACCCAGTTCCAGACCTCCTGACACATCAGTCAGGTGCTCCCCCCACCCCTTCATGCAAACTCTTGAGCAGACAGCTTGGTTTCTCCACTTCCAGTCCTAGCTAGGCTTCCAGAAATCTCCCTTGCTGTTTAACACATTTTTGTTTCTTCTCACAAACCCACTACCAGGAAACTTTATGCTAGTAAATGGAAGAGGTTCTCTTATTGGGCAAAAAAGGATGAGATTGATCCCTTTACTGCACCTATTTCAAAGATTCTTGATTTTTTGGCTGAAACCTTTGAACAAGGAATAGCTGCAGCTACGATTCGGGTGCAGCTGGCTGCCATTTCCAATTTTCATGTAGGACACTTAGGTTCTAACGTCATGTCATATAAACTTTGCAAGGTACTGCCCTGTTAAGACCCCCAATAAGAGAACCCCCCCCCTTTCATGGGATTTAAATTTAGTTTAAGCAGCTCTACTTGCCCTCTTTGAGCCAGCTTCTTCTTGTCCTCTAAAGTTTTTGTCATGGAAAACCCTTTTTCTTGATTGCCATTACATCAGCCAGGCGGGTTTCAGAGTTGCAGGCACTTTCCATTCGCCCTCCTTATTTAATTTTCCACAAAGAAAGAGTTTCTCTCAGTACTAATCCTTCCCTTTTGCCCAGAGTATGGTCAGAGTACAGTTTGAATCAGTCCATTGAACTTCCTGTTTTCTTCCCCTGTTATGGCAACAAGACAGAGTATAAGCTCCATCAATTGGATGTTCATAGGCAGCTTCGCTTTTATTTACATAGAACCAAGGACATTAGAAAATCAGACCAATTATTTATATCCTTTTCAGAGAAGAAGCAAGCTTCTCAGGTTTCAAAAGTAACCTTGTCAAAGTGGCTTTTGAACATCATCACATATATTTGAGTCACGAAACATGAAAATCCCAGGAAAGATTAGAGGACACTCAACTAGGTCTTTGGCTACCTCTATCGCTTTTCAAGCTAGACTGCCTCTAGATTCTATCTGTGCAGCAGCAACATGGGCTAACCCCCATACCTTCATTACTCATTACAAAGTGGACGTGGCCTCCCGGAACAGGGCATCCTTTGGTTCCACAGTCCTAAAGAGTTTTTTCCAGTGAGCCACCCAGGATTTAGGTGCTGGGGACGCTGTCCCAAACAGAAAGAAGGAAGGTGAGATAGGGACAACATAAAGAAGTTATGTTCTTACCATAAAGTTCCATGTTTGTTGTCCTTCATCTCGCCTTCCTTTTTGCGTCCCTCCCTCCTTCCCCCTTACTGGATGATCGAGAGGATTTCCTTTTTTTGGCTACACTGGTTGAGTTTCTGCTGTCACTCCAGCTGCTTAGATATAATCTTTGTCCCCTCCCTTGTTATGCCTCCTTCCTGTTACAAGGGGATTATCTGCTATGGTAACTTTTGGTAAATTGATTCTTGTTTTACCTGCTTTGTCTAGTGGTTTGTTTATTACAAATGAAATCTGGGTAGCTACTGCTAGGCATGTTGGGATAGCAGTTAGACCCGAGCCAGTAAAGACTTTTCCAGCTATAGTATGTGGCCAAGTTGGAGCTGAGTTCGGCTCCAAACCCAAACAAAGAAGGAAGGCAAGATGAAGGACAGCAAACATGGAGCGTTATGGTAAGAACACAACTTCTTTTTTTCCTGGTGCTGCAGTTTTCCTGCTTTAAAGGTTGCTTTTGCACATTTATCAAAACCAAATGACATTCTGATATCTGAAAAAGTTTTGACAACCTGCAGCTGTGCCTTTAGTTCCTCATCTGATGAGCTATACAGTTTTAAATCATCGACAAAGAGAAGATAAGTTTTTAGACTCTGTTGTTTTCTAGGGATCAAAATATAGCCATGGCCTAAGCTGTTAAGTAGACCGCTTAATGGGTTAAGGGCAAGGTAGAATATCAACAGTGATGGAGAGTCACCCTGAAATATCACCATTTGAATTTTTATCCCTGAGATAATAATTTGTCCTTTATCATGGCTTAATTGCAAAGTGGTCTGCCACTGTTTCATGATCGCTGTAATTTAGTCGATCAGTGTAGGGTGTATCTTGTACATTTTTAAGCACTCTTTTATCCATGAATGTGGGATACTATCAGATGCTTTTTTGTAGTCCATCCATGCCATACTTAGATTCTTCCCCTTTTTACAGTTCTCCACTATGACTTTAACAACAAATGATAATTTGTTGTATATGACTTTCTTTTATTGCCCTTTTGTTCTACTGCCATAAATTTTCTTCTAAATGACTATAAACACTGTCGGCATAAATTCCAGTGTGTAGTTCATACGTCGTCGGAAGGCAAGTTATTGGTCTATAATTTTTGGAGTAGCTTGCAGGTTCACTCTTAAGTAGAAGCAATGATGTTAAGTTGTCAATCTCGCCTTCATTCTTGCTGGATGGGTTCGGAGCCGATCCTCGGCTCCGACTCGGCACTTGCTTTAGCTCGAGAACTCCTTTTACCAGCTCGAGGCAACCCTATATCCCATGATGCAAGGCGGAACTACCTCAGATCTCGTTTGCCGCTTAGCGAAAGAGGTCTCCTTTGCCAGCTGAGGTAAGTTTTTTCTTGGTTAAAGAAGAAAAAGTTTAGTTAGGGGTTTATTTTTTCCTTTTAGGACCATGGACAGGTATGGAAAGCGGATGTTTTCTTCAGCGACCTTTGCCATGCGTTCGCTGAATTACCTTTGTCACTTCACCAGGCTTCAACGAGATATTCTCAAGGAACTGGGAGAAGTAGTCCAGGATCCTTCTGCTGCTGGGGCTCAGGAAAAGATTGCCTCACAGCTTGCTATCCTGAATTCCATATCTAACTCCTCCATGCGGCTCATATCTTATGCGGCCGATGGAGCGAGCAGGGCCGCAGGCACAGGTGTTGCTCTTAGACGCCAAGCCTGGATGCGGCTGTGTAATTTTGCGGACCCCTTTAAGGCGTCCTTCACCAACACCCCCTTTGACGGTTCGGCTTTGTTCGGACCTCAGGTGAAGGATACTTTGACCAGATGTGAGCAGGACGGTAAAATTCTTTCTGCCGTTGGAGTCCAGTTTTCCACTCTTTCTAGACCATACCCCAAGGGTCAGAAGGGGGGGAAGATGTGGTTCCGTAAAGCCCAAGGAGCTACACCGGACACACGTGGTCAGTTTACCCCCAGAGGCAGAGGGGGTAACAATAATAGACGCCGCCCTAGAGGCAGGGGGGGTCCTCAGAACCAGGACAACAGGGAGTCTCTTCCTGAGAAGCCCTTTCAGCATCCCTGAGGTGTTGCCCGACTGTCCACCCTTGGAGGCAGTCGGGGGAAGAATTTCACTGTACCCAGTAGCCTGGCAATCCCTATCCCAAGAGAAGTGGGTACAGTCGATCATATCCGAGGGTTACAAAATCCCTTCAAAGGTTTCCGTACCTCTACAATCCCTTCCAGACATCTCACCCGGTCAAAGGGATTTGGCAAGACAGGAAGTTTCAAAACTCCTGGAAAAGAGCCATCCAGACAGTGCCGGCAGACCAAGTAGGATCCGGCTTCTACTCAAGATTCTTTTGGTCCCCAAAAGGACGGGAGATTGGAGACCGATACTAGACCTAAGCAGACTAAACAAGTCTGTCAAAAAGGCAAGATTCGGATGGTCACGCTGCAATCCATTCTGCCCTTTCTGGGCAAGGACAACTGGATGTGCTCTATAGACCTTCAGGATGCGTACTATCACATAAAGATTCACAGACGCTCCAGAAGGTTTCTCCGCTCGGCTGGGAGCCAGTCATTACCAATTCAGAGCACTGCCCTTTGGCCTCACTTCAGCCCCCAGAGTGTTCACCAAATGCATGGCAGTGGTCACAGCTCACCTGAGACGTCGAGGATTCCAGGTGTTTCCTTATTTGGACGACTGTCTCCTCTCCGCCACAACCAAGCATCAGCTTCTTCGGTCCAGAGACTACACCCTACAGCTTTGCAAGAAACTAGGAATTTCGGTAAATTTTGAAAAATCCTCTCTGCTGCCTTGCCAATCTATCACCTTTATAGGCGCAGAGTTAAATACCGTCAAAATGTTAGCCAGGCTAACAGATCAAAGGATTCTGGACATCCAGAAATTTGTTCAGCTTCTGTTACTAAGCAACAAGATCAAAGCCAGGTTTGTCTTGAAAGTTCTAGGCCTAATGGCTGCGGCCATTGTTCTTCTTCCACTGGCTCGCTTCCACATGCGTCTCCTGCAGTGGATGTTATTCACGCAGTGGTCGTACCACGATCTGCCCATGAGACACGAAATCTTGGTAACACAGTCGTGCAGGGCTCATCTACGTTGGTGGATATCTTCCCCTCTTCTTCATCAGGGCCGACCCTTTGTTGCCGCTCCTCCAGTTGCCACAGTCACCACGGATGCCTCCCTGATCGGGTGGGGGCATTATCAGGGCAGGATGGTCCACAGGACGTGGCAACCCATAGAATACCACCTGCACATAAATGTCCTGGAGATGAGAGCAGTGCTTTTAACGTTGCAAGCCCTCGACGACTTTCTACGGACAACATGTCCGTGGTCTGGTACATCAACAAACAGGGCGGAACCAGGTCCTATCCCTTATGTCGAAGCTCTCAGACTTTGGCAATGGGTGATCTCTTCTCAGCGGTTTCTGATAGCAACGCACATCCCCGGCAGGTCCAACCTATTGGCGGACAGGCTAAGCAGATCTATTCTGATGCCTCACGAGTGGTCTCTCAATCAATCTGTAGTAGATCAGATTTTTCTGAAGTGGGGCACCCTTGTTGCGATCTTTTCGCTACCCTCAAAACAGCAAGTGCCCAGATTACTTCACACTATTTCCCCTTCCAGGCCAACCCTTGAGAGACTCTCTAACCCAGGATTGGCCTCGGGGACTTCTTTATGCTTTTCCTCCCTTTCCATTGATTCCACAAGTCATTCAGAAAGCCACCGGTTTGAGAGCCAAATTGATCCTCATTGCTCCATATTGGCCTCGACAAATTTGGTTTCCGTCTCTACATCATCATCTTCTGGTGCAGCCCTGGCATCTGGACCCAGTTCCGGATCTTTTGATCCACCAGTCGGGTCAGCAGCACCGGGCCATTCATTCTCTCAACCTCACTGCTTGGTTGCTCCACTTCCTTCCCTAGCCAGGCTACCAATGATTTCTGACTCAGTCAGAGACATTTTAGTGTCTTCTTTAAAGTCGTCCACTAGAACTATTTATGCTAGCAAGTGGCGACGTTTTTCAATTTGGGCAAACGCCAGAAATATTGATCCTTTTACCGCTCCTGTACATTCTGTTTTGGATTTCCTGGCGGAGGTTTTTCATTCAGGATCTTCGTCATCTACAGTCAAAGTACAACTGGCTGCTATTTCCAAGTATCATGTTGGCTTGCATGACAATAACATCATGTCTCATAGGTTATGCAAGGCCTTTTTAAGAGGAGTTTTTCTCCTAAAACCGCCTGTGAAACATCCTCCTCCGCAATGGGATCTAAACTTAATGTTGGCATCCCTAATTCTACCTCCTTCGAACCGTCTGCTACGTGTTCTTTAAAGTTATTGACGTGGAAAACTATATTTTTACTGGCTGTTACTTCTGCAAGAAGAGTTTCTGAGATTCAGGCCCTCTGTATTCATTCACCTTATCTGGTTTTCCTAAGGGTAGGGTTTCGCTTAGAACTAACCCTTCCTTTCTTCCCAAGGTTGTATCTCAAACCAATATTAACCAATCTATTGATCTACCAGTTTTCTTTCCTAACTATTCTGACAGAGCTGAACAGAAGCTGCATTTTTGGATGTTCATCGTCAGCTCAGGTACTACTTGCATAGGACTAAACAAATTAGAAAATCAGACCAATTGTTTGTCTCCTATGCAGAAAACAGGTTAGGTCTTCCAGTTTCTAAAGTGACCTTATCTAGATGGTTGACTTCCACCATTTCCTATGTGTACTCTCTAAGGGGCAAACAACTATCTTCTAAGCCTAAAGCACATTCGACCAGGAGTCTATCCACTTCTGTAGCCTTTCAGGATAGACTTCCCATTGACACTATTTGTGCAGCAGCTACTTGGGCCACACCTCATACCTTTGTGTCTCATTACAAGTTGGATTTGGCCTCCAGAGATAGGGCCAGTTTTGGTTCCACAGTTCTCAAGAGTCTGTTCCATTGAGCCACCCGGGATACAGGTGCTAGGGACGCGGTCCCATCCAGCAAGAATGAAGGCGAGATTGACAACTTAACATTTAGAAGTTATGTACCTACCATAACGCGTTCCATGTTAGTTGTCTTCTCGCCTTCTTTCTTAGCCCCTCCCTCCTTCCCCGTGGCCTGGACAGATCTTGGAGAGTTCCTATTAGATTGCTTCCTCTGGAGCATTGTTATGAGGACTTCTTTTAGGAACCATGATTCCTAATTATGTTAGGATAGTCTTTAGCAGGGTCAGTTAGCTGCCAAACGAGATCTGAGGCAGTTCCGCCTTGCATCATGGGATATAGGGTTGCCTCGAGCTGGTAAAAGGAGTTCTCGAGCTAAAGCAAGTGCCGAGTCGGAGCCGAGGATTGGCTCCGAACCCATCCAGCAAGAAAGAAGGCGAGAGAAGACAACTAACATGGAACGTTATGGTAGGTACATAACTTCTAATTTTACCTCTTAGCCAGGTTGGTGTCTGTCTGGGGTGTCCATATAAATTGTTCATAGTCATGGCTACATCGTCGTGCAAAGATCTTAATACTTTTAACCAGAAGCTAGGTACTGCATCTGGGCCTGGGGTTTTCCAATTAGGGGCTTTTCTTAACTTTGTTTCCGTCTGTCTGGCTGTTACTTCATCCCATTTCATATCCTGTAGCTTTAAACTTCTTATTCTTTCTTTTATTTTTTTTTATCCATTTAGCATCTTTGTTGTGTTCCACAGGATCTTCATAGATACTTCTCCAAAATGCATCTGTTTCTTCTTTTTTTGGTGGTATTTCCTTTCCTTTTACCTTGTTTCCCAATCCTCTATAAAACTTTTTTGGGTCATCAACAAATTGCTGTACTTTTCCTTCATATTTATCTGTGTATCGTCTACATTTTTCTGCCTGTACTGAAATTTTTGGTTTATTTGCGATAGTGCGTGATGGATTCTGGTTTGTTCTAACACTGCACATTGCTTTTATCACATCTATCTTTCTTAGTATTTTTGTTGATCTAGTCCCTCTTCTGTAGTCCTATAACAGTGACGCTTCTTGTCTTAATTGCTTTATAATTTTCTCTGTTCGATAATTCCATGATGGTATTCTATTTCTCCCCTTTCTCTCCCTCACTACCCTGTGTTCTTGTGGTAGAACTTTATCAGTTATTAATGTAGCTGCACAGTAATATATCCTGTTTACTTCTGCTATATCACATGGATCTCTATGGACAGTTCTAATTACTGTATTCATTTGTTTTATCATACTTCTGACATTTGGGGTTTTATTGACCTTCTGCAGTCTATTTCTTTCATTTATTTTAATATATCTATGTCTATTAAATCTAGCAACTCTTCTCTTACCTCATTTTCTTCCAAAATAAGGACACGTCCCTTGTTTTCCATTTCCTGCGGGCATTCTATTGAAAGTTCTATAGCATCTTACTGTGGCACCTTCTCTTCAATTTCATCCTGTGCCATCTGTTACTCTGTCATATGGGAACTCACTGGCCTATCACTCTTCATCATGGACTGCATCAGAGTTTCCACAGTTTCCTGTTACTTCTCTTGCTGTCTAGCTTCAAGTAAGCATTTATACTGGTTTCTGTGGAAGCCTCCAAAATATCTTGATATGGCACCTGACCATTTGCTTCCTGTTCCACTGGTTTCTCCTTAATTTGGATATCCATTGCTCTATCCTCTTGTGGTGCTTTCTGCATTAGATTTTCTACACTGAATCCTTCACTTTGCAGGTGCTCCATAACCTCAATATCTGTTTCCTTGACTTCTCCATTACTAATCTCCTTTTCTACTTTTCCTGTTGTCTTCTTGCGTTTTATATTGTAAAGTTTTCCTTATCCAGATTCCTTTGCCTGTATTTCTCTTCAGATATCTTTGGTGCTGCTCTTTTTGTATTGGTTAGTTTTGCTTTCTCCTTTGCATAAATATTACACCATATTAAATCTTTTTCTTTCCCATGTCCATATTTCTTCTTCAGATGTCTCCTGATCTTCCGGCTTCTCCTTACTTTGAGGAATCACTCAATCATGCTGTAAAGTAATCTGTGTTAGACCTTCTACATTAAATCCTTCCCTTCACAGGCACTCCATAACTTCAGCTTCTATTTTAACCTCTACTTTACTAATCATCTTTTCTACATTCCATCTTTGTGACATTATTTTTATTGTGAAATTTTCCATATCTGGATGCCTTTGCCTGTATTACGCTTCGAATATCTCTGGGGCTGCCTTCTTTGTATTGATTAATTTGGCTTTCTCCTTTGCATAAATATTGCACCATATCAGATCTCACTTTCTTTCTTATGTGCATATTTCTTTATACTTTTCAAAAATATCTAAGGTTTGTTGTTTACATTTTCGCACTTCCTCAGATGCTTCTTTTTCCAAACAGATCAAAGTTTCTTCGATTATACTGTTTTTCAAAAATCTGTTATATTAATGAACGCAAATTTTTATTTGAAGCTTCTGACAGTTTTTCCTGTGGAAGTATTCTTCTTTCCTCTAATTTATCTCTTAATCTTTTTGTATATCCTGTGTCTGGAAATTCTGTTTTTGAATAATAGCAACAATACATAATTTCTTTCTTATAGGTTCATAGGTGTGTACTAGGCTAATGGCACTGCAGCCTTTACAAGCCTAGCCAATAGGATTACCTTGGCATTGTACCACCCAACCTTAGTTCCCAGTGCCTCTGTCGAGTAAAGCCACTAGTGTGATCCCTGGGGTGGATTTTCCATTTCCCATCCACGCCTCAAGATTTCTCTTGAAGAGGGCTGGTGAGGTGCTCTGCTTGACATGTATGGGAAGTCTGTTCCATAGCATGGGCAATCTCTGGGTTATGAACCTGTCCCTCCAGCATGATCTGTTGATTGTGGTAACGAGGTTGAGGTCTCTGGAGCGTGTGGTGCGGAGGTATTGGGATTTTTCAGATGTAGCATTTCTAACAGAGCTATGTCAGACATGGCTTTGTAAGTCAAGCAGAGATCACCTCCAAGTAGGTGATATGAGACCGAGAATAGTTGGGGTTTTTTAGTCTGTCCATATAGGACAAATGTTTAAGGCCTAGGATCCTCTTTGTGAGGTACTTTTGCGGCCTCGCCAGTTGTTGCAGGTGTTTAGTGAGGTATATGCCAAATGGGGCATTGTACTCCATGATTGCCTAATGAGGGAAGAGTAGAGGGAAACGACGACGACTTTCTTCCTGGATACAAAACTGTTAGTAATGAGATGTGCCACATAGGACTTTCTGGCCACAGTGGCAATGTAGTGGTCAAAAGAGAGGTTTACTATCAACCTGTGTTCCCAGATCTCTTATAATGCCCTCTGTGTTCAGTGGACTACCATCGAAGTGGTGATTCATGGGGACTGAGTTTTTCCCAAAGGGGATGATGACATTTTTTGGCATTGAGCTTAAGGCCATGGTTCTGACACCAGTCGTTGGTCTCAGTGAGGCCTTTCTGTAGGATGTCAACATCACTTGGGGAGTACATTTGGTACCTAATGGTGATGCTAATTCCTGTTTTAACCGATGTAGAACACAGTCTGGGATGTTGTCTGGTCCCATAGAGGCTGTGTTTTTGGCCTTGCAGATGGTGTTTAAGACCTCCTCCTTGGAGATATTAGGTGGGGGGCAGGTGTTAGGGATGCTTTGCTGTATATGTGGTGGGGACAGGGGAGTGAAGTTTTCACTGAACCTGTCAGCCAGCAGGTTTGCTATATTCACATGTTCTGTATATGTAGTACCATTAACTATGAATTCAGTGCAAATCTGGGCCTTACCTTTGAGGATACAGATATAAAGAATGCCTTGTAGTTATTGTTAGTTAGTGAAGCTAATTTAGATTCATAGTTAGCCTTGGAGGACTTCACTAGGTGTCTTATTTGCTTTTTTAAGTTGAGGAGGGTGTGTTTCTAGTTTTGAGACTTCCTTCCTACTCTTAGACAGCGATTTTTTTTTTCTCTTGTTGTATAGCCTATTAATGGCAGTTGTCCACCAGGCTGGTTTGTTTTTCCTTGGATCTTGCTTTGGTTCTATCAGGTACAGCAGAGTCGATACAATTGTACAGGTGCTCGTATAAAGCATTGGTGTACGTCTCCACATAGGGGGAGGGACTATGAAGCTGCTTATGTTGTCACATAAGAGGTTGTAATAGGACTTGGAGAAGTTTTTTAGTCTAGTTGTTGCTAAGGGGGGTGTCTTGTGTTATAGTTACTTTTAGGGCGACTGATTTGTGGTCAGATCTCTCCAGGGATGGCCACACAATGGGGTTGGTGCAGCAGTCCCCCGTATTGGTGAGCACTAGATCCAGGATGTTTGAGCCCCTTATGGGTGTGTCAACCAGCTGGTCACAAACTTTTGGGCAAGTGCGTTAGAACACACATAATTTACCCAGTCAATAAATGGGTAATTAGTCACCCAAAACTAGGGTGTTTGGTTGCATCTTGATTGACTCATGTAGATCCAAGTAGGCTAAGTGGATGTCCGTATTCATGGAGGGGGTTTTATAGCTGGCAATAACCTGAAGAGGGGTCTTGCCTACAGTCAGTTGCATCTGAAGTAATTCAAGGGAATCGTGCTATAATCTCGAGGTGTAGTTTGCTCCTTCCCTTTTCTAAAGTTCCCATCTCCATTTCTTTTGTCTCCTGTATGATATTCAGTATGTCTGTTTACAATTGGTTTAGATTTTAATTTCCATGTTTTATTAAGTGCTTAGCAGCCAATAGCTTTAAACTTGGTAAGATCGTCCTGTGTTTAGACAATTCTGATCATATATCCCAGCTCAAAAAATAATTTCCTCAGTTAAAACTATTCACTCCCTGAACGCTTCTGACAAGAGTACTCTGTAGGGAACTTTTAAAGTCTGTCAACTCATTACATTCCCAAAACATATTTCCATTTACTCCTTTCTCTCTATCCCATCACACCTTCAGCATTTGCTATTTACATGAGGAAAAATTCTCTGAAGTTTGCTTTAGGTGTAAAAATATCTGTGCAAATACTTCCAAAAACGTTGTTGCATGTTTGGGCGCTATATAGCAATCCCCTAACTGTTATTTTATTTGTATACATATATAGCTTTTCCATTTTTCCTAGTCTTTCTAACTTCCTGTAATTGATTCTTATAGTTATCATGCAGTGCTTTATATGCCTTACTTATTTTAGAGTATATTAAAAGCTCTCCTAGAACATTTTATTCACTTAACACTCCCATATCCATTTCTTTTTGTTTATACTTTATCAGTCCCTGGTATAGAAAGTAGACTGTAGCCTGCAGTTGAAATTTCCATTTGGCCTGGCTTTACTCATTTCCCTGTGTATATATTTGCTCCCAATACCCTGGTTCCTATGCTAATAGTCTCTAGCGAATTCCATCCCCTCTTGCCTGTTTTCTATATACCTACTTGGAGTCATTCCTATTGGTAAAAAAAAACTCCTTTCTCCATTCTCATGTCGGCTTAGTTCTTGGAATACTTTTTGTTAGTTTATGAATATAGTGTCCTTTATGGTGGTGGTTGTTCCCCTCAAAGACCTGCATCCAGATTAATATTCTCTTGCCTTACTTATCAACCCACCCAATGTCATCATCATTCCTTTCCACTTTGATTTATAACCTTCTGATTGTGTTATGCATTTGAGATTTAACTGTGCAGCTGTATAGTATCCCTTCATATCAGGTAATCTTAAACTTGCTCTCTGGGCAGAATTATCTTATTTCACTAAACTCTTGACCCCCCCCCCCCAGCCTCGCAAATTATTTTTTTCTATGGCCCACAACTGCTTCTGTTGATAAAAAAATGACCTACCCTGTATGTAAAACTGAAGGAGCTAGAATCATTTTCCCTGCTTTTATCTTACCATCAGTTTTCCTAGTCAGTTTCCTGCTTCTCAGTCTGTGTATTATATTTTGTTTAATCTCTTCTCATATATCCTTAACGGACATAATGGGATCAATTTTTAATCCGTACACCTAAATATTTAATTGTATCATGTCCCTATAAATGTCTATTGTTGAACCAGTTTGTGTATGTAGGTACATAGTTTAAAGCTATAGCCTTTGTTTTATCTTCTTTAATTTTATATTCTGAAAATTGTGAACCAGCCTCAGAATGTTTCACAAATTGCAGTGTCCTTTTCTGGCTTTATCAAATAGCTAACTTTTCTTGAATACCATTCTAGTTGTATAATTGCATTTGTGAGTCCTTGCTTTTCTTTATCAGTGGTTCCAAATATAATAGGGGGAAAGATGACACCCTTGCCTGTTTCCTCTCTTTAGACATAGATTGTTAGAGAGGAAACCTTCCACCTTTTATTCTTGGCCTCTTGCACTTCATATATCCTGCTAATTAACCCTATTATTCTACCAGGGAATGCAAATGCAACCATGTCCCTACTAATATGTCAATTGTCTTTCAAAAGCTTTCACTGCATTAAGACCTACCACCAGTTTTTTATGCACTCAGCAGAACAATAATTATGCAGAAGGAAGCAAATGTTATCAAACGTCTGCATCCCTTCCACAAAACCACAGTGATCCTTTATTAATTGTGGTCATACCTTTGCCATTCTCTTAGCTAGTATAGTCATAAACAATTCTAATCTTGTTTTCAAAAAGGAAAAATGCCACCTTCCTTCACGGCTAAAACCGGAGCAAAGCCACGCCCCTCGCGTCACCAGTAACCCCGCCCACCCCAACCCCCTCTCCCGCCAACATACCTCCTATTTTGTGATGTCACGACAGCATCACTCGACGGGAACGCCCTCTTTTTTCGTTCCCGACGCCTGCTTTTGGCTGATTTACTATGCTTTTCTGTAAAAAAAAGCATAGTAAATCAGCCGATTTACAAACTCCGATAGTCTGTTTCCTTTTTGAAACAGAATACCGGAGTTTGTACAGTGTTTTCCGGACTACCGGAGAATCAGTTTGATTTCCTGATAGTCCGGAAAAAAAACGGAGGGGTGGCAAGCCTAAACATGAGAAATGTCATTTTTCCTTTTTTTGTCTTTCAGTGGATAATGTGATGTCAGACACAAAGGTTTAAGCAGCAGTCAGTTTGAGAGGGAATTTAGTTGAAGTCTGGGTCATTGCACAGTGGTTTACATGAAGCAGAGAGAGAGAGATTACTGTACTAGTTTCATAAGACAGCCACATGCATCTTGTTGGACTTGCTGTGCAATAATAGAACTGTTAAACAGTAAACTTTGTCATTCAGACCATACAACAAAATTGCACCGCTGTATGAAATTGCATTTCTCCAAGCTCATATACAACATAAACACACAAAAAATGCATAAGCAGCAACAACAGTCTGAGCCAATCAAAGGCACCGAAGCTTCATCAACCATGCTCGATTCTTCACGAAGGCGATCACAGTGATTGTAACCATCCTCACCCACCGCACTGCCGCTAGCTCTATTTCCAACATCAGCAATATCCTAAGTCCCTGTCAGGCCCCTCTGACCCAACAGAACCCCATTCTGGATTTAATCAATTGTATATAGAACTGGGTTTCCACTACCTACATTAGCACAACCATCGTCACTTGAAGGCCTGAACAGCCACAACCCGTTTCCATGCTGCCACCGTTGCATCTTCAACATCATTCCAACACCAGAATCTTCACCAACCATACTATCACCATTCCATCTCCAACTTCATTGCAACACAGTCAATGACCCAGAAATCAGTCCAGGCCCTCTGACCAACAAAGGATACAATCACTCAATAGACAAAAATCGGGCCTTCGCAACTGCATTCAGTGTAACTCGCCGACCTGAAGGCCTGAACAGCCGTGACCAGCATAATGATTTCCAAACATGGCAAAATCCAGCGATTTAACAGGAACCATGGCTGCAGGCAAACTGCACATCCTACAGAGTCAGAATGGACTCTCAGAAAGGTGACAGCTCGACAAACCCTACACACATCCAACGTAAAACACATGTCCAGAGCTGGAGAGGCCGCTGCCATACAAGGCGCCACCTACTTTAAATGGTATCCTCTTAGGAAATACAGTGAAGATGTATTGCAAAGTGCTAAACTGCTTTTTAATGTGATTCAAATTGAAATGTAGAAAGCTGAATTATTAAGGTTCATAAACCCCTTAAAAGATCATACTCTTTTCAAAAGACCTTCTTTTAAATTAACCTGACAGAAGATAGTCCCTCTTTATTTTAAATATATTCCTTAGATTTCCTTCTGGAGTGTCCTTTTTATAGTGAAGACCTAGTTTATTGCTAGTATTATATGATGTCTGTACTGTAATTTTTGGCCTGAAGGGATCCAATAAAGTACCATATTTTGCAGTCATTCATAAGTAAAATAGTGCAACAAAATAAGGTTGCTTTAATGATTTAAAAAAAAAAAGAAATGAGATTCAGTTAAGGAGCACAACTGGTAAATAGAATCTGTGATGAGGTATTCAATCTTGGACGTTAACTTACTGTTTCCTGTCTCAACCAATGCAATATTTATGTGATATTAAATTAAGTATTCCTATGTGAATCTGATATACAGTATGGGGTGTAGAATCAGAAGCTTTTGTCAGATGTTGCATGTAAGGCATTTCCATGTGGTTCCAAGTATGTAGCCATTCTCCTATTCCCCAAGCAGACTGATCAGACATGACCTTTGTCTGATGAAGCCATGTTAATCAATGTCTATTGATCATTTCTGTTGTGGCTTCTAGTATTCTCTAAAATTACTTCACCTAATAGATTGGGACCAATAGACCATGTTTGTGGATTGGAAGCACTTCTCCATTTTTCATATAAATCAAGTGCTGTTCTACTTGCATGGAGCAGCTGAAAGAAATGTAGGATCCTGTTTAGGCCTTCATTTTATTTAAAACTGTATAATGGGCAGAACAAACCAACAAATCATAAGCTATGAAAAACATCTAGCACTCTTGGTAAATTTTGAATTAACCCACACAAACTAGAACTCCACATACACTCTCACATGAATGGAGTTTAAAATGTCCCATAGTTCTAAAACATAACTGAAACATAAATCATTTCT